>NW_005434662.1:977901-978451 GCF_000315625.1 Guillardia theta CCMP2712
TCCCCTCCCTCCCTCACCATGATGACTAGCAGGCATAATGAAACTTCCTAAGCCGGAAAAGCTCGTGAACTTCCAGTCGCTTCCTAGCGGCGCCTGGCCGCTCTGCCCCTTGAACTTGTTCATGTAGAACCGCAGCGCCTCCTTGGCCTTCTCCACTGGATCTTGCTGCCTGCTCGGGCAGGTCAGGAGGGAACGCACGAGAGGACGAGGACGAGGACGAGGACGAGGACGAGGACGAGGACGAGGACGAGGATGAGGACGAGGACGAGGACGAGGACGAGGACTATGAGCATGAGGAAGAGAACGTGAGAGCAGGAACGAAGTTGACAGAAGAGGTTGGAAACTGGAGCAAAATGATGACGTAGGGGAGAAAAGAGAGAACAGGAAGAGAGAACGGAGATGAAGACGAGGGGTTGAGAGATTAGAGGAGCAGGAGGAGGAGGAGGAGGAGGAGGAGGAGGAGGAGGAGGAGGAGGAGGAGGAGGAGGAGGAGGAGGAGGAGGAGCGAGGAGGAGGAGGAGGAGGAGGAGGAGGAGGAGACGAGGAGGAG
>NW_005434662.1:979854-983600 GCF_000315625.1 Guillardia theta CCMP2712
GCACTCCTCCTCCCTCCCTCCCCTCCCTCCCCTCCCTCCCTCCCTCCCTCCCTCACTGCCTCGCTGCCTCGCTGCCTCCCTTGCTCTCTGTTGCTCTGTTGCTCCCTCGCTCCTGCCTCCTCTCCTCCTCACCGTCTCTGGGTTGTGGGGGTCCAAAATAGGAACTGCGACGCAGGAGTGGAAAAGTCTCTTAGCAGTGTAATATCTGAAACAGGAAGATCAGAAGAGGACGGGGATTAGGGCAATGACGAAGAGGAAGGAGGAGGAGGAGGAGGTAGTGGAGGAGGAGGTAGTGGTGGAAGAGGAGGAGGTAGAGGAGGAGCAGAAGGAGGAGGAGAAGGTAGAGGAGAAGGAGGAGGAGGAGGAGGAGACATTTCACCTCGAATCATGCTCGATTGAATCAATTTGAGATTCATTGAAGTCGAACGTGTGAGACCTGCTCATGGGTCAACATCTGCACTAGATTCTGCATGCCTTGACTTTTTCTTCTGCCACACAAATCCTGGAATCCCGTCCCCGTAACCATACACTCTGCAAAGACAAGACGTGAGAAGCTTCAAAGGGAAGCAAATGCAGGGGCAAGTTGATGCTGATGTTGATGTTTTGATTTGCTGTTGTTTATGATGATGATAGTGATGATGATGATGATGATGATGATAATGATGATGATGATCACGATGATGATGATGATCACGACGACGATGACGATGACGATGACGATGACGATGACGATGACGATGATGATCACGATGACGATCATGATGGTGGTGGTGATGATGTTGGTGGTGATGATGTTGGTGGTGATAATGGTGGTGATGTATCAACCTCGATGACCCGCTCTCTGCAAACTCGAGCACTTGCTCTCTGATTCCAGAACTTCTCTGCATGCACACTGTGAGATTTTACAGGGTAACTTGCAATCGGAACGGACTTTGACGAGCTGGTTGATGATAACGTACTGATTCATGAACGACATGGTGTTGTCTGACAACAAAGTCAGCCAGTCAGCGGGTCCAAACACGATCAAATTCATATGAGAGCTCACTCAGTCCGTTTTCGTCCCATTTCAACCTGCAAGCGAGCAAAGTTCACTCACTCCATCTTGCATCGCCTCCTTCCCACCTCCCATCGCCCCCCCCTCCTCCTCCTCGTCTCTTTCTCGCTCCTCCTCCTCCTCCTCCCCTCTCTCTCCTCCTCTTCCTCTCTCCACCACCTCCTCTCTCTCTCCTCATCGGACCTGTCGATGTGGATCACAGAGTTGGCATTGTGCACGAAACTCCCGAACGGGTTGGAAGGGAGCCTTGACAGAGACGTTGATCGCAGTTCCCTCCTTATCAATCCGTCGTCCCCATGGGACTCACTCGCTGCCCCGTTGTCCTCCCTATGACCCTGCACAGAACCCGATCATATCCTCCTCCTCCTCTTCTTCCTCTTCCTCCTCCTCCTCCCACCCCCCATTCCCCCACTCCTCCCTCCCCCCCCTCCCCTCCTCTCTCCTCACAGCACCATTACCTCTGTCACATGATGATCGTCTGCAAGCGGGACGAGGTCGACTTTGACGTCCGACAGGTCACCCACCCTGGACATCTCGACCTCGGCACGTTGCGCGAGTTTTGGCAGGACGTCTGCTGGCTCCAACCTCTGCCCGGTCGACAAGATCTTTGCTATTTCCACATCTTCTCGGGCCCATACCTGCATGCCCTCTTAAACATCGCATCTCCCCTCGCTTCCTCCCTTCACCTCCCCGTAGGCAAAGCCTGCTATCTTACAACAGTCCTTGAGAAGCGAGCTCATCGGCCCAAGCTCCTGCTTCTGCATCTTCGGTTGTTGGAGGAGATTGCAAGATGTGTGAGTTGCTTCACAATCTAGTGCACATGCTTGCAAGCTGCAGAGTAGAAGTCATCACCAAACAGCTGAACGCATGCCCAGCGTGTATCAAACCATGTCCTTCTCCAGCATGGGGCTCGTCTCTCATTGGTATCATGGTTCTCTGCTACTTGTCGTCTACAGCATGATCTCTAGCCCTGACCCCCTATTGTCTCTGTCTCTAACTATCTCCCCCCCTCTCCTCCTCCTCCTCCTCCTCCTCCTCCTCCTCCTCCTGTTTCCCCCATGCAGGATTCCTCGACTACCCTACCCTACCTTTTGAAACCCCACCCCCCATTTTTTCAGGTTCTACGACTCCATCAAGAAATACCACCCTCCGGTAAAATATCCCCCCAATTTACCCCTAGAAGTACCCCTACTCAAACGTTTTTGGTTCATCCCACCCGTCCATCTAAGACATTCGGACCCCGACCTCTTAAAAAAAAACCGAAACATGCAACCCACCCCCTTGGTTGTGCTTGTTCCCCGACAAAAAGGCTAAGAGAACTTTCGTTCCCCCACGAGCAAGAGCAAGAGCAAGAGCAAGAGCAGGAGCAGGAGCAAGAGCAGGAGCAGGAGCAGGAGCAGGAGCAGGAGCAGGAGCAGGAGCAGGAGCAGGAGCAGGAGCAGGAGCAGGAGCAGGAGCAGGAGCAGGAGCAGGAGCAGGAGCAGGAGCAGGAGCAGGAGCAGGAGCAGGAGCAGGAGCAGGAGCAGGAGCATGGGCAAGGGCAAGGGACAGGGGGAAAGAGGCAGGGACGGGATGTGAGAAAACGGATCCAGATGGAGGGCTGGTAGGGGACGAAAGAGGGGAAGCAATGGAGGAGGTAAACGAGACCTAAAATCGAAAATTGAACTTTTAACAGTCGCATATCAACATGGAATGGAAGAAAACTTGAAGAATAAAGGAGAGAGAGAGAAAGAATAGAACAGGAGAATGACAGTGACGATGCCTTCATCATCACGGAGTCGTCGACTGCACAACAGAGCAGCAGAAAGCAACGAATCGCTTCGCGTAGTCCTTGGGAGGGATGACGCTGAAGTTGCAACCTCGTTGGATCACGCTCTGCCATTGCGGTGAGTTGAGATGCCGTCAGAAGTTACAGTCTCGATCATGCAGCTGAGACACGGGGGAGAGGAAGCAGGAGAAGCAGGAGGGGAGCAGGGAGGAAGGAGTTGTCGGGAGGAGATGATACCTTCAGCCAAAACTCTCCCTTCTTCTTCCACCGGAAAGGTACCAAAGTGTCGATGATGCCCACAAAAATGACCTGGAGGAGAGAAGGATGAGAGGGTCGGTAGCAGGCGGGGGAGGAGGAGGGGGAGGAGATTGGATGGAGATGGAATTGCAAGCGAATTAGCCGACCTTCTGCCATGCGGAAACGCTTGCTGAGCCTGTATCGCCTGAAGTCAAACATCACGTTCAAGTTGGTCAGCGGATTCTCAGCGTCTCTCGATCTCTGAGTCGACTGCTTGGCGACATGATAAGTGAAGAGTAGAGTGACAGGAAGTGTAATGGAGAGGACAAAGCAAGCGATCCAGACGCTCTCGAGGCTGTTCCTCGCTCCCTCACAGAGGTTCTTGTACCACTTGTTGTAGACTAAAGTCAAGCTCTCACAGGAGCCCATGGTCATCATCTCGCTGATAGTCTTTTGAATGTCTTCATTGTTCGCCAGTGCCATCTTGTCAAATTGGTACCGCTGCTGGCTAGCTGAGAGCTTGACGCTGTCCAACGAGCTTCTGAGCGACTGAACGTCTTGCTGCATGCTTGAAATCTGCTGCTGAAGCAAGTCAAGATACAGCTTGAACGCTTGTCCTCGCGTGGAGCTGGGGTCGTATCTAGAGGAGTACCCAAACTCATCTCCTGTCGCCTGCATGTCCATGAC
>NW_005434662.1:983700-1039839 GCF_000315625.1 Guillardia theta CCMP2712
GAGGACGTAGAGATCAATTTCACCTCCTCGTCGCCTTTCCCTTCTGTTCTTGTGCTTCCTTCCATCCCTCCGTTGACCTCCTGCGAGGAGTGAGGACAACGACTAGGAGAGAGAAGAAGCAGCGATGGTGCGGAGTGAGAGAAACGTGGGTATGGAGCAGGACGATGAGAACGATGGAAGGTGAGTTTCAAGCAGAAGAAGAAGAAGAAGAAGAAGATAGGAGGAGATATAGAGAGGGGTAGGCGGAAGAGGAGGACAAGGAAAAGGACCAAAACGAGGACGAGGATAAGGACGAGGATAAGGACAAATATTCTTGCCTGAAAGATTGAGATGCCTGGCTGAGCTTGCTTGCTCGCGCTGCTGGCATGCTGGGAATCAGCCTTGTGCTCCTTGGCTTCAGCCTTTTGTTCTCCGTCCTTGCCGCTGCTGCAGTTGTAGGCGAAGTAAGCGAAGTTGAGGAAGTGAAGCTCGTCCATGAAACCCAACTTGACGCTTCCTCCTTTCTTGGCGTTCAGCTCGCTGCGCATGACGTCGTACAGGCGCTGGAGGTCCTTGGAGTTCTGAGTGATCCACATTTGCATCTTGCACTTCCTCGCGCTGGACTTGGAGGGGTCGAAGAGGGGAGAGGCCTGCCCCTCATGCCAGCTCCTCCTGTGAATCCCAATGAGCATGGAGTAGTCGAGCACATTCTGCTGCGCGAGGAAACGAGCATCGCGCTCGATCTGCGTCTTGAGCCTCTCGGAGAGAAGCGAGGACACGCGGAGGTGCCGTCCTGTCTCGATGAAGTCGATGTCTCGGTGCACTATGCCAGGCGTCCCCCTCTTCCTTCCCACCGTCCTCTTGAACGTGCTGCCCTTGAGGTCAAACCGTTCGTGGATGGGCAGGCTGGTGTTGAAGACGTTGGCGAGGACGACCAGGTGGTACCTGATCCCTTCGTGCACTAGGTCGAACTGGCCGAGGATGCGCATCAGGAGCGTGTTTGGGTTCTCCTTCACGTACTCGTAGTACGCTGGCAGCATCGAACGCATCGCATCCCCTTCCTCCCTGCTCACCGTCTTCACCATGAACTTCCCGTCGTGGGAGTAGTAGAAGAGACTTCCGCTCCTCCCCTCGCTCACCCTCTCCGCCACGTTTCTCATGTCCCCCAGAAGCAGCCCCCCGATCACTTGCTTGATCCCCAAGGACGCCAGGAACGCGTCGTCGCTGACCCCGAACGCCTTGCGGATGTCACGGTAGAGCGAGGCCCCGTAGGAGGTGATTGACGAGTTGCTCCTCATCCTCTGGGGGCCCTTGAGCGAGCGAGGGAGACATTCGTCGTTGTAGCAGGTGCGGAGGAAGCGAGGAATCTCATACGTTGTCGCCTGCACCTCCGTCTCGTTCGTCTTCTCCTCCGATACGCACCCGAAGCAAGCCAGCAGGCCTCCCAGCAATCCCCTGCTCTTGCCCTCTCCTCCCTTCCCCGGAGTGTCCGAGCACATCCCATCCACATCCCCCACGATTTGCCCCCCCTCCTCCCCCTCCGCGCCTGCCCCTCCCTCCTCCTCCTCCTGCACCACACTCTTCTCCGCCCTTTCTCCCTCCTTCCTCGGCTTCTCCTGCTCAGCCTGCACGGGGGGGGGGGACATGAAGCTCTTGAGCACAACAGTCTTCAACGTCTCCAGCGGCGACTGGTTGCGAGGAGGCTCAGCCTTGCTAGGGCCAGGCTCGGATACGCTCGCCTCCTCCGTCCTGTTGAGCTGGACCTCGGGCTCGATGGCGATCTGGAGCCCGAGCATGAGGGTGAGGATGAAGTCGCACTTCCTCTGCTTCATCATGACGGCCTGTCCCATCCTCAGCGCCACTCCTCCCGTCTTGAACAAGTTCACGTGCAGCCTCTTTCCTTTCTTCTTGTTCCCCCCGTAGTAGCCCTTCCGGTATGGCTGGTCGACGCCATGAACAAGGCTCATGACGTCAGCGCTCCCGAGGCAGCTCATCCGGTACTCATCCCACGACATCATGACCTCGTTCTTCTCATTGGACAAGCGCTGAGACGCTGAATCTTTCCCCGCAGTAGAGGACGAGGAGGACGAAGACGAGGGCGAGGAAGACGCCCGTGCGCGCTGGAACAGAGAAGCGACGAAGTCTCCCACGTACGGGTTCTTGTGGTCCAGCTCGAGGCCGGTGAGGGCCCAGAACATGAGGCGGATAAGCGCGAGGACCTCGTTCCTGGTGATGAAACCATCCCAGTCCATGTCGCACAGCTTGAAGCCCCACCGCAGCCGATCCTCGATCTCGTCCGACGTGATCATCAAGAGCCACTCGACGAACTCCGGGTACCCGATGCTCCCCGTCCTGTCCAGATCGATCGCCTCGAACATGAAGTGCAGGAGGCGGTCGAAGGAGTGCCGGCCCCGCAACATCTTCGAGTTCCACATAGTCTCACTACGGTCAGCCCCCATCAGCCGGAGGGCCTCCGCAAACTCAAGCTTGCTCAGCCTCCCGGTCCCGCTCTTGTGCAGCCGGCAGAACAGCACGAACGCCTCCTCTTCGATCAGCTCGAACCTTTGACCCCACGTTCGCACCAAGTTTTCACGCTCAGATATGGTAAGCTTCTTGACTTCCTTGGAGATCAACGAAGCGTTTGTAGAGGTAAGATTCTCACCGCCCCCTGCTCTGTCTGTCACGTTCCCTTGAGGCATCTGATGCTTCCTCCTCCTGAAGAGCATCATGGGGTCTGACAAGAGTAGTTGCCCCAGCTCCTGCATGCTCGTGTGCTTCCTGAGTGTCGTCTCGTTGCTTCCTGTTGAGATCGACTCGCGAAGGCGGAAGGGAGAAAAGGATCTGTCCTTGGCTGCTGCTCTTCTCATCATCATCTCATCCTTCCACTCGGCATCGAGCTCGTCCACCCTCGCCTGCATGGACATATTGGTCAAGTTCTTCCCATGCCGGAGGAGCAGCGCCACATTATGGTCCAGGGTTGCATCTCGATGCTTGAAGACTGGGCGAGACCGAGGAACGGTCATGGAGAAACACCCGCGAGGGTTGAAGATCCCAGAGCATGCGCATGGCATGCAAAGAACATAGGACAGCAACAGCAGACTGCCAGCCATGGTGCTGTAGCTGCAAAATGCCGCTCTGCCCTCCATCTTCACCACTGCTCTTCTCGTAACTTATGGATTAGAAATCTTTCTGTTATGTTCAGGACTGAGTAAGTGACACTCCTGATCGCACTCGTGCTTGATCGGTCCCTAGAGCTTGCTCTTAGAGCATAGCTCAACCACAGAGGAGAGAATATACACCTAAGATGTCAACAGATTGACTCGGCCAGTGTAAGAGGGAAAAGCTACAGCAGCGTTGTTCTTCCATCCATCAACCCCTTCTGCCTGCTTTCAGCTGCAGCTTGCAACTCCGCCCCCGCAAGCTTCCTTAGGTCATGGCATCAAACCCATTCCATTGCGATCCATTTCACTCCCTTCGAATGTCCCACAGCAGTCCTCTCATCAAACACTGCCGTTGTCGCTCAGTCCTCTGCGTCCCTCTTCTTCTCGCCTTTGTGCTCCACCTATCGTCAAGTAAGTGCTCCTTCTCTTCTCAGTTCAGTGCTCCTTCTCTTCTCTCTCCAGCACTCCTCGTCTCTCCTCCACAGCACTTCTCCTCTCCTCTCCTGCCTTGCATGCCTTGCCTCCCCCACTCGACATGCTGGCGGCCGCCGTGTATTGGAATAGATGGGGTGGGGGTGACTACCCTACCACACCAGCTCCAAGTAATTCCTACTCTAAATGTACCCCCTCTACCCCAATCGTGAAGGTACAAGTGGGTGTATATGGAACCCTATTGTTTCAAGGTCCAGAAGGGGGTACAGGTGCTTTGGAAAAGGCAGCTACGAGAAATAGGCCAGTGATTAGTAAGACAATTATAGAGGGTGGGGGTAATGACCCCCAGGGTATATTGCCATCTTTGTTTGCCCATAAAGGGGGGTAATGATCATATTCCACTCATAGAGGGGTGGGGGTCAGAATTCTCAGGGGAGCATGGTTTGCGACTCCAGCAGGGAGCAGGGAGCAGGGCAGACAGGAAGTGAGACGGAGGAGACGAGGAGAAGGACATGATGGAGGAAGGAACTGAAGGTGAGCAGGACCCAGGGAGGATAGTTTCCGAGGATGAAGAGGGCACCAGGACCAAGAAAGAGCGACAGGAGAGTACGGAAGAAACGCAGGATCCAATCTAGAACAGCTTGCTCGCTGCCTACCTGAGACAGTGGTTTTCTTGACCTGTAGATACTGAAGGTTGCGTCATGGTAACAGGAAAAACCAGGAGATGGCGGTGACTGGACGTTAGAAGATGTGCGATGCTGGTGGTGTGGACGGAGTTGAAGCCAGCTTCGATGCAAAACTGCACCAGCGATACTTCAGGAAGCTCCTGCAAGGTCTGGAAGCTCGCATGATGCCTCCACCTGCTGATGATGGTGCAGGCGCTCCCGGATCGCTGCAAGGGCTGGACAGCAACCGATGCACCATCGCGTACTTTTGTGTCTCGGGCCTTGACGTGCTCAATGCACTCACGGGGGAAGACAAGGAGCAAGTTTGCGGGTGGATGATACGGTTGCTCATCGACAATGGTCTGATCGCCTCTGCTTAGGAGGGATGATACTGACAAAGCTTGTCCTGGCAGAGCCCGGGGGGTTTCGAGGTTCTACTTTCTTCAGATCTGACGCCGACATCTGTAAGCTCTGGGACCTGGGGCATCTTGCCATGTCGTACACGGCTCTTGCCACGCTTGTCATCTGTGACTACAACATCCAAACCCTCGATCGCAAGGGGATTCAACAGATGGTTCGCAATTGTCAAGGAGAGGATGGGAGTTTCTGTGAGAACTCAAGTCAAGCACCGCTTCTTGACTCACATGCCAGGTGCACACCACGGCGGGGAGGCTGACCTTAGGTTCTCGTACTGCGCTGCTGCCATCTGCTTCATGCTGGGCGACTTCTCCTGCATTGATCGCGAGAGGTGACTCGTGCCGGCAGCGCCTTGGAGGCTGATCATAGTGCAGGTCTGCCTCGCACATCCTGTCGTGCCAAACGTACGAAGGCGGGTTCGGTCTGGCTCCTGGTCTGCTCGTTGCGAGATGAGAGCTGCTGCTGCTGACGCTGCCTTGCTCACCCAAGGTCTGGAAGCCCACGGGGGATCGACGTACTGTGCTGTTGCCGCACTGAAGCTCATGGGGTACCTCGATACGATGGATGCCTCTCAACGCAACAATGTAGTCCGATGGTGCCTCAAGAGGATGGTGAGCCAGGCGAATGAAGCTGAACGTGAAGTGTTCATAGGAAGACAAAAGTATTGCTGGGATAGGGGGAGTAGAGAAGCTTGAGGGAGGTGGAATACGACGATCACCCTGACGATGTTGAAGGTGTCTGAATCCGGAGGCTACCAAGGTAGATGCAACAAAGTCAGCGTGAGTCATGCAGCGTCTATCTTGGCTGGGTATCAAGGTTCTCAAACAGGATTCGTGCTACTCCTTCTGGATAGGAGCTTCGCTCGACATACTGGGGTCTGCTCATTTCTCCGACTCTTCAGCAATCCGTAAGACACGATCAGAACGATGCTTTTGATTGATCCGATTTGCATGCAGGAAGGTTTTTGTGCAAGTGCGAAAATAAGACGTTTGGAGGTTTCAGCAAATTTCCAGGCATGTTTCTATACATTCAAACATTCCTTTCGTTCGTCTAACATCACATCATCTCATGAACTGTTTTACAGAAGCAACTTGCGATCCCCTGCACACTTACCTCTCTTTGTGTGGCTTTTCGATCGCAGGGGATCAAGGTACTTGTCATGTGCAGCCTGCCCACATGTTGAAGGTCTTGCAGAGCACTTGTCTCAACTCTATTGCCCCCTAGGCATGTCGCAGAGAGCGTACGAAACCCTTCTACGTCAGCTTGCGTGAAACTTTCGACCAACACTCCAGCCTGCCTTTCGGATTCAACCATATCACAGGTTTCAACTTTGAACATCTTAGGACGTGTTTGGGAACGATTCCTGGTTGCACTGCTTCTGGCCAACGTATAGAAGAACAATTGACGCCTCGTGGAAGCAGTAGCAAAGGGTTAAAGTTTGTGCGGGATTCCTCCACTTGCAAGGAATATCTCACCATGCCGCCATGACTCGCAAGGCTGGCCCTCCTCTCTGAAAATGATTATGTGCCTCAATGTAATCTGCGAAACATGCAGTGACCGTGTACTGATGCAACAACGTTTGATGGGAATGGCGAAGTTGCCTTTGAGTCTCAGATTGTTCAAGTTTCGATTTCTCCACCATTTTGTCGGCGCATTGCAGTCTGACAGCATCACCAGAATTATTCCGTCTCTGAATCGGCGCTAGCCTGGTCAGGTTGCCTTGCAGTTGGTCCCTCTCCAAATCCTTTAAAAGTCCAGAATCACAAAAATGTTGCACGTCGTAATGTTGTAAACTACAAGAAGAATAGAACTTACCTTGGTTAGAGATTGCCTCGAGCTCAAGACTTGTGCAGTTTTCTGAGGAGGATGATTCACTGCACACACATGGAGGAGCGACAAGGCTACCTGCATGCTCACATCGTGTGCGCTGAGCAGCTGCTTGAAAGTCAAGCTTGGCTTCTTCAAACCTCCGCCCAGCTCGCTCTTGATTCGAGGAGAAGCCGAGACTCTTGACATGGGGCTCAATATCGCTTGCAAAGAGGACGACATGCTGGTATGTGATCTCAGACTGGGAAGATTGGTCGCCTGCTTAGATCTGAATGGTGTGATGGATCCAGTAGCAATTATGTTGTCACGTCCCAAACCTCCTCGTAACATGTTCTCTCCCGATGATGCCGAAGAAGTGTCAGATCTTGAGGACGCAACCGCTGGATCGTTGGTCTTTGGCGTGTCATCTGCTCTCGTTGCACGATTATTCTCACTGACACAAACGATCGCTGGTGAGATCGAAAGGGTTGCAAGTTTGGTGTGCAGGCGCGGGATAGCATGCGGTCTTGCCAAAGGCTTTCGAGGCGATCCAAGAAAGCTATCGGGGGAACATTCCTCAGGTCTCCTGTGGGAAGACGAGGGAGGCGAGACTGACAGGGGGAAGTGGAACTCGACAGGTTTTAACGCAGTTGGGAGATTCTGAGGCGATGCCGGCGATGCCGGCGATGCTGATGATGCCGGTGAACGCGAGGTATGCATATCAAGACTTTCGCATTCACCTTCCTTGAAGGAAAGGGGGGGGAGGGGGGAGGGGGGGGGAGTACGAACGAGGATACAAGCGAGTTATCACGAAGTTGGGATTTGAAGATGCAGATGAAGAAGCAGGTGTGCGGATTCAGATACGATGGTTGAGATGAGTGGGAAAGGGACCGGGACTGAGGGAGAGGAGACAGGAGACGGGGTAGGTTGTTGAGAATCGAGGAGACAGCGGAGCGGAGAGAGAAGGGATACAGAACTAGTTGGGGATCGTAGTAGAACAACCCAGGCAGACAAAATAAATATCCATGGTGGGGTGGGGTCATCAACAAACTTGGTCAGACCCGTGGGTATAGTGTGCAATTTTATCTTCTGGGTAGGGTGGTTCAATGTTGAGAAATGTTGTGAGGAAATTTCGAAATCTATGATAAATTTTCATTATTGAAACCATTAAATGTGATGAGGACGGGGGTCACTTTGCCAGAATGTCTTTCATAAGGTGGGTGGGGTGAAAATACAGGGGTAGGGGTGGATATGATCTGGGGAAAAAAATACAATGGGGTGGGCACAGACGAAGGTCAATCCTCTATCAGACAGATATCTACTGAGGTGGGGTACTAAAAGATGACCAGAGGGGTAGTTTGTCCGAGTTTTTCAAGATATTCGTGGGGTGGGGGTGACCAAGACTACCGGTATTGCTCCACTATGGTTCAAATCTGTGCGATAAAACTTTTATAAAACACTTGTTCGCATTTGTACGGAGATTTTAAACTGATGGTACCTTTTTAAAATTATATATCCTGTGTTATATACTGATAAGCCTGTTTCCAACTGGGCCGGGCCCGTTTACTAGGCTAGTACGGTCAGTCCGGGCCGCCGAGACCGTCAGGCTCCCGTACTCGGGAGCCCCGGCCCACACCGTACTCGAGTCGGACTCTGATCCGATCGGAAACGAGCAGTGACCGGGAGCCCGACTCCGGGACCGTACCGTGGCAGTTACCGGGGCGGGCCGCCGTACTAGCCGTGCGGGGCGGCCAGCTCCGGGAAGTCCCGGACGGTCCGGTTCGGCGCCGGAAGTTCCGAAGTTCCGATGATCCGGCGTCACTGTTAGTTACCGTTCCGGGGGGCCGCCCACTCAGTGGGGGGCCCATCATCAGATGATCGCCGCCGACCGGGCGCGGGGACGGAGTCGGACCCGGGCCGGGAGTCCGCCGGACTCGCGGCGCCCGGCCCGGCGACGGCCCGGTCACCGATCAGGCCCGTCGTGCGGCGATTGACTCTGTCGGAAACGTTGACTGAGTTTCGGAATCAATTCAATGTGCAACTTCACTCAGTGACCGGGCAACCCTATGAAGTGACTGAGACGCGGCGCCGCCGCGGGGGCCGGGCCCGGGGCCACTCCGTCACCCGAGCGGCCCGGGCCCGGCGGGGCCGGCGGGCGGTATCGGACGGTGACGGTGGCGAGTCCAATCCGACTCTGAGTCTTACTCCGACACTGGCTGAGTCAGGCCCAGGCTGAGCCTCCCCGCCCAGTGACTCCGACGACTAAACCCGGAAGTTGACTGTGAACTTACTGGGGGGCTGACACCAGGGTGGGCGCACGGTGACAGCGGCTCGGCCCGGAGCCGGCCGCGCCGGCCGGTGAGCGTGACCCGGTGACCGTACAGTACTACTACGTGTAAGTTGGTGGGCCCGGCGGCGCCGGGCCCGGGGAGTCTTTTTTGGAAAGTTTAGGTCCCAGGCTGCCAGTACACAGCGAAGAGCTAGTAGGCAAACAATGATGATGCCGGTAGCTGTAGGCGGGAACTGATGAAAGAGCGAGAGTATGGCGAGAACTGAGAGAGATAGGAGAGTCTTGGTAGTTACAGGATGAAGATAATCAAACCATGAGACCAAGGTTGCGAAAGCAAGAGGGAAGTAGTTTTGAAAGACTAAGCCTATTGTTCATCGGATGGCTCCGATGTTAAAAATTCTGTAACCAAAATGCTGCGATGAGGTATTTGGGAGATTTGTGCGGAAGAGATAGACAACTGCCAAGTTACATAGCAGTCATACATTCCTCGATCGTGTAGTAGCTGCATCAAATTGATTTCCCTGATTGAAACTTGCCGCGAAAAAAGTATCATGTTGTCGTACTCGGAAGTTGATTGTTCATGTCTTCCATATCATCTTTATCAGCTATTGTTCTCACAGCATTCCTGCAGGTGCATGGAAGTGAATGCGACCCTGATACAACTCATTGTGATTGCTGGTTGAACTACACATTGTTTGCAAGTTTGCCAATCATCATTCTTCGGAGTGATTTGTCAGAAATCGGAGATCAATGATAACATAACGGAAAAATTATATCATGATCCTCAGGACGTTCAAAGGTGGTGTCATGAAATTGATCTTCTTGCTCGTCTTTGTCTCCTCTTGCCCTCAACGTGCCAGAAGGAGGACGCAAGAATTTTGCTCGCAGGAGAGACCATTGATACGTCAAAGGAGCCTTCCATTCTTGATGGTAGGGCTGCTCCTCTTGTGGTAGATAGGTACTCACCTGCACTCAAGATGTGTTGAACCGCGGATTTTCGAGAGCTCTAGCGAATGAAGACAAAAATCTCCAGCAGTGGTACGTCAAGACCAAACCAGGTGCAACTCTGCGCAATTCTGCTTCTTGCTTGACCGTAAGGAAGGAATTTTCAACTTTTCCAAGACTCTGCTGAAGGGTATGATTCAAGCCTACTTACCTCACGATGCACACATAGTTGTAGCCGATAAGGTGAAAGCTTTCCTTGCACCCCAGCCGCGCTTTGATGAGAGTGCCTGATAGATCAAAGCGCTCACCATTGCTTTACATCCCGACATTCAGTGGGTTGGTCGAAGACACTGGAAGCACAAATTACCTAGAGACTTGCAAGACAAAGTCTCAGAGCGTCGATTCTCATTTTTCAATTTTTTTAGATCAGAGCCACGGGATGAGAGGTGAATACCCATCATATTGTCTCTGGAACAATGATGAACTTTCAACCTTGCAGGATGGCAATGTTCTATGTCAGTCTTGTGGAGGAAAATGGAATCATAGATTGTTGTAACAAGTCGCATGCTGTGAATCAGCAAAACTCTACTAGGGCGCATGGATTAGCCCGAAGATGGCAGGCTGAAATAGCAGGTGCGATAAGTGTTGCAAGGTTGAGAGCTGGTCTTGACCTTCAGCTTTGTATAGCTCAACTTGTTGCCGTGCATGTCTTCGTTGCGAGTCCCAGGAGGATCTCAGTGGCGTGTGCCTACCCGAAGTCAAGCGAGGTCTTGGAGTGGTTTGCTCAGCAGCCCGAGGTGCTGCACTTCGTCTCAGTCCGGCTCACAAGCTGACCTCACTGGACAGGTCTTGTGGATAGACAAGCAACCTGTTTACCTGCCGCAAGGAAAGTATTCCACCCCGCTGCTGTCTGACGGCCTCACGATCAACCTAGCCACTCATGGGCAGTCGTATATCGACATCTTGAACCTGACGGGCATCAACGAATACATCGGGATAGCTGATACAGGGATTGATTGGTTGAACTGCTTCTTCTGGGAGCCCTCCGGCACCAGCGATCAGGGCTTGCAGCCTCCTTTTCAAGACCTGTCATTCCTGCGCAGGAAAATCGTCACGTATCAGTACATAACGAGCTGTGCGGTGTGCGGGATGTGCCCAGTAAACATCAGCGCAGATCAGAGAAGCTTCTCGGGGATTCAGAACAAGATATCGGCAGGGGCTCCGATCATCTTCGACATGCCAGCGAGCAGTGGGCTCTCAAATCAGCCTCCGAGGAATTACGACAGCTCCGGGGCTTCTGTGATGTTCAGCTTCTACGCTTCCACGCGCGGGACTCAGTCGATCCAGAACCCCAGCGCTGGGACGTATGACGTCCAGGTTGACATACAAGTGTTCATTATCTCACAGGCTGACAAACCCTCCTTTGATCCCCAAAACCCTGACTTCTCCAAGTGTTTGAACATTTGTAATCGCAAGGGGGCCCAGCTAAAACAAGTTCCCTATGACACGAGCACAGGACAAGAGTACGAGGCGCTCGGAGCTGCTACTGGAGGCTACACCATCGTGGTCGTCAACGTGGGGTCAGGGAATGTGCAGCTGGACGCAACGCTTTACGGAGAGATTCAATTCATGTCGGCACTGAAGCCGTGTGGTGATGGAGGCGATGACGTCACTGGCCATGGGACGCATGTTGCAGGAGCTGCTGCTGGCAGACCGTACATGTCTCCGACCCCTGATGGTATCGCTCAGCAGAGGGCAGCGGATCCGTACAAGGGGATAGCGCACAATTCAAAGATACACTTCATGGACTTGATGCAGAACTCTGATCCCAACTGCATCACACCTGGAAAGCCCTGCAACAAGGTCAGCAGCATGACTGTGCCCACGGATGTGTACACGCAGCTGTTTCAGAAGCCTTACAACGATGGGGTAAGGATACATCTCGATACCTGGGGATGCTCCTTCACAAACACAGAGCAGCCCTCAACCTGCAACACCTACTCCACGCATGCTGCAGACATCGACAAGTTCGTGTGGGATCACCCCGACTTCCTGATTGTTGTAGCAGCCGGAGATGCTGGTGACCTGCAAGCTGAAGGGACGATTCTCTCCCCCGGGACCTGCAAGAACTGCATCACAGTGGGTTCCTCGGAGTCCGCTTCCCTCTCTTTCACGGAATCCTCCAGGCTGAGGAACCCGCTCGACGACATGTGCTCCGCTTGCTCGTTCCCGAGCTTTTGTAGTCGATCGCCAGTGATCGGCGGTGTGGCGATCAGCAGCGCTGCCATCTTGCAGACACAGATGGCTACTTTGCCTTCTTGCTGCAATGACACCTTGCACCAGTTCTTCTCTGTGAAGAACTTCCGCTTAACGAGGCAGTCGTGGTACTTCATGGTGTTCCCAAACATTTCAACTTCTACACTTACCTTCCTGCAAGAGCAGTTCATCGCTCAAGTTTACAACTGGGTTCTGGTCGGAGCGAGTGTGAGAATGGAATTCATCGCTGGCCGAACAACACAGCAGAACATTCCTCGCCTACAAATATTCTTTCTTGACCGACCCAACTTCTTCTCTGCCTTCCAGACATGCCTGCAACCCTGTACAACATTTCCATGCACAGTCTCGGACTCTCAAGCACAAAGCTGCTCGAGGGTCGTCAGCAATTGTTTAAATAATTGCACCGCCCAACAGAACAATATCACCGAGTGGGTCAAAGCGAAGTCAGTTGACGGCTTCGGCATAGCCGTGTATAACCTGGACAATTCGGCGGTGGAGTTGTCTGGTCAAGTTTCCATCCATCAGTATAACTACCCGTGCAACCTGGTGGACTGTTGCGGCAGCTCTGGCACATCCTCGCAGTATTCCTGCTGCCCTTACTCTTACCCTAGCGAGTTTGGTGACTACAGCGCCTGCCAACAGTGCGGCACGAATCCAACGCCTGGGACGTGCTACGGCCACCAGCAGAGGAACCTCGCTCCCTGGTCTTCGAGGGGACCAGCGTCCTCCAACTACAACGGAGGGTCGAAGGACTTGCGCATCAAGCCAGACATCGTCGCGCCTGGGGACTTGATCATCTCCGCCAACAGCAACGCGAACTCGACGCCCTTCCCTTTCTCTCCGGAGAAACCACCTTTCTACGCTCACTGCGGACTTCCGAGTCAGGTCGACCCCTCGATCACCACCTGCAAGCTCCAAGCCTCCGCACCCTGGTCAAACACAAGTGCTCTCAAGTCCCAGAATGGGACGTCGGTCTCCGCAGCGCTGATAGCAGGCTCTGCTGCTCTGATCCGACAGTATTTCAAAGAAGGATGGTATCCCCTGGGCATCCAGAACTCGAGCTACGCCAACACCAATCCTTCTGCCGCCCTCATCAAGGCGATGCTGCTCAACTCCGCCAGGTCTCTCGGAGGATACTTCGACAAGTACACCTACAAGGTCATCTCCTCTCCCTCGTTTCTCCTCCCGCTGACCCTTCCCTTCCAGTTTCGCAGTCCCTGCAGCCCCAACGCCGTAGGATGCGTCCAGTGGGTCCAGCCTGACCCCTCCGTGTGCACCACCGACGTCAACGACCCGACCTGCTACGTCGAGCGAGTCAGCATCCCTCCTGCTCCCAACATGTACGAGGGGTTCGGGCAACCCGCCTTGATCAACGGGCTGTGGACGAAATACTCCAAGTACTCGACGTACATCACTGAGAGCAGCCTGAATGAGTCCCTCATGACCTCCTATACCTTCTCCATCCTCGGCACCAACCCCGACATTCCCTTCAAGGCCACTCTAGTCTACACAGGTGAGCAGCAGAGCTTGTTTGTCGGCTGTTCTGACCCGCGTCCCAGATCCTCCTGCAAGCCCTGGAGCTGATGTGGTCCTCGTGAACAATCTCGACTTGATCGTCCAGATAGTGACCATACAGGAGCAATACGATCCCAACATCGGTGTTACCAAAGTCGTCCAGAAGTTTGAGACCTTGTACGGCAACGATGTCAGCAGCCGAGGGGTGCGGGACAACCTGAACCCTTCGGAGCAAGTCACCGTCTCCAGCACCATCCCAGCTACCAACGTGACCGTGATCGTGGTGGGAACGAAGATCTCTTCAGTCCTGAACCCGCAAGGACAGAAGTTCGCTCTCATCGTCAGTGGACTTCTGATGCCCAAATACAACGAATGGATACAGAACAAGAAGACCGTTGTCAATGTCACGGGCCCTCTCGTCTCCTCCAACGTCTTCACCTCGTTCAACAACCTCGATGTCTTTCGCACAGGCGGCATCAACACCAGGGACCTGGCGATTCGCTTCCCCAAGCTATCGACGTTGACGCATCAGAGGATGGTGAGGGAGGAAGAGAGCTTGCGAGGTCTTGCGCGTGGGGCTAACGAGGTCGAACAGATCCAAGAAGGAGACGACAACAAGGACGGGATGATCAGCGTTGTCGAATGGCAGTCTGTCTTCCAGCAGCTCCAGTACCAAGAGCTTGTCTCTCTGACCCGCCTTCTGACTGCTGACGGCAGGACCGGAGGGCTCATGGCGCAGCTCCCTCAAGTCGCAACGACCTTCATAGACGCGAGCTTGGCCGGCACCCAGCAAACTCCTTCTCCCTCAACCTCCGGATGCTCTCGAACCCCCGCGGACTCGAAGCTCTTCTACTGGATCTTCTTTTACTTGTGTATAATAACAGCAGGAATCTTTTAGCTCATCTTAAAGAAAACTTTTCGATGAGCACAAGAGCGATGCTGATGTATCTTCCTCATCTCTTACTGCTGTTCTCTCACTTATCTCTTGATGCTTTAACTCACCTGTACCAGCCTCGAGGGATCAAGACTCCATTGCATCATATTCCTTTCATACTCCTTTGCATCATATTCCTTTCATACTCCTTTGCATCATATTCCTTTCAGACTCCTTTTGGCTGAGCGCATGTCAAGTTGTATGTCCCTGCCCTGCCCTTAGCTCACCTCTCATACCTTCTCTCCTTCTGGTCTCCGCCCTCTTCTCCTCTCCTAATCATATCCTCTTTCCTTCACCTCCTCTCCCCTCCTCTCCTCTTCCACCTTCTTCCACCCTCCCCTCCCCTCTCCTTTCTACCCCTCCACCCTTCCCCTCGCCTCTCTTTCCTTCTCCTTCTCCTCGCCTCTCTTTCCCTCTCCTCTCCTCTCCTCTCCTCTCCTCTCCTCTCCTCTCCTCTCCTCCCCCCTCCCCTCCCCTCCCCTCCTCTCTCCTCTCCTCCTCTCTCCTCTCCTCCTCTCCTCCTCTTCTCCGCCCCCTTCCTGTCCTGTCCTGTCCTCTCTCCTCTCCTCTCCACTTCCCTCCCTCTCGCTACTCGCAGGCCCTGCAGGTCGTTCGAACGGCCTCTTCCTGCTCCCACCCCACCCCTTCTCATCAACCGAATTTTATCTAAAAAGTACCCCTACTCCCTCTTGAGTCTGGTGGCCTGCAGGTCCCAGACAGGGAGTGGAGCGGTCAGACCAGAGGGAGGGAGGAAGCGGAACTAGACGAGAGAGAAGGAGAGGAGAGAAGAAGAGTAGGAGGGGATCGGAACAAGACAGGACCGCACAGGAGAGGAGAGGAGAGGAGAGGAGAGAAGGGGGGAAGAAGGGAGAGGTCACGAGAGCAGTGCAGCAGATCTGAGACGACGACACAGCAAGGGAGAAGAACGAGGCACCGCGTAGCAAGAGAGAGAGCGCGCGATGGGACGAGAACTTGAAGGGCTCTGAGGCTGTGCTGAGTTGGGAGAACAACGAAACCTCAGTGTGCCATGATGCGTCCGATCAGCCTGGCTCCTCCAAACCATGTGTGTATGTGGCGACTGTTCCAGACGGTCAACACCCTTGGTGTCGCCTTCAACGCCATGTCGATGCCCCTAACAGGATCTCGATCGAAGAGGCAGGCGGCGATGGTGGGTATGCGGCAATTCAGCAGTGGGCCGAAAGCATCTCAGTATGTCTATGTTGTCACGCATGGGAGAAAACCAGGAGTGTATGAGGTGAGGGCAACTATCTTTTTCTTCTCTGCTTGTCTTGATGTGTAATCATCATCTTCAGACTTGGGCAGAATGTGCCGAGCAAGTGAACGGGTACAAGTCAGCAGTATACCAGAAGGTCAAACGAACTCAACTTACTCATTTCCAAGAGGGTTGCGTTGAGACGAACAAAGCGGTGGGAGGGATGCGGGAGCATGGCTTGCTTGAAGTGACAGGTAGCGATGAGCGCTTAGGAGTGATGTCAGATGAGAGTGAAAGCCGAGTTGAGGAAGACGTGAAGAAACCGAGTAAGACGAGGAAGAAAATGGAGAGCGAGACGGAGGAGGAGCCGACAAGTCTGACGGGAGCAAAAGAATATCGAGTGCTCACAGTCTACGTCGATGGTGCCGCTCGTGGCAATCCCGGAGCAGCGAGCTACGGCATCTTGATCAGAAACGACGCGGGGAAGAACGTCATGAAGATAGCGAAGCGTCTAGGAAGCCAGACCAACAACGTGGCCGAGTGGGAAGGAGCCCTTGCAGGGCTTCAGTCCGCGTTGGAGTTAGGAGCCGAGTGAGGAAGATGGAGAAGAAAGGATGAAAGGTTCTGACAAGTGCTGGTCAGGGAGGTCCACCTAATGTCGGATTCAAACCTGGTAGTCAATCAGATCTCAGGGCTCTGGAAGGTAAGACTCATTCACGAAATTGACATGTTCCCTTTCATATGCTGAGCGTTTGATGTGTTTTCTGCTTCTGTTTTAGATTAACGATCCGACTCTCCGTAAGCTGCACTCTGAAGCCATCAAAGTGGTCAAGAGATTCTCTCAGTAAGAAGACATTCCCCTCTCTAATTGTGCATCAATTCACAAGCTCATGCTTTGCCCGTCTGTCTTTCAGCTCTGACATAGATGCAGCTTCGATGCAACATGGATTCCGCGTGCAAAGAATCAAGTTGCTGACGGTCTTGCTAACAGTGCACTAGACTATGGAGATTCTGTTTGGCAGTCAAAAGACAATTCCGACTCCTAGTCAAAGAAGAAAACAAGACATGTCATGTACACACTGCGGTCTTTTCAGCTTTACAAAATCATACAACGAGGAAGATGATCAACACCATTCATCAACCTCACAGACGATTCAGTCAAATTGTTACAGCTTGTACAAAGTCGACCCAACACCTTCTAACCCGCCCCCTGTCCTGGTGGGCCTTACTCCACTCCCCTCCTCCTGGCTTACAACGCTCTCGTGCCGTTATTGAACCTGGTGGCATAAGCACCAGCCATCCTTGTTATCAAGTCAGTTCACTTGAAATCCAACGATGAAGGGGCAAGTTCGAGAAAGAAAGTCGACAAGAAGTCATGGAAGAGCACATTGAAGCAAATGGCGACGGTGATTGTGGGAGGTTTCAAGTAGTAGATGATCACCTATCAGGAATATCTGCATGAAAGTCCCAGTCCTTGTCGATTCCACCCTGCGAAGTTTGTCAGGCCCAGTTTCAAACAGAAACAAACTGTTTACCGAAGGGGTATCAGCTGAACAAAGAAATCGGGAAAGATGCATTTTCCAAGAGGGAAAGAACAAAGTCAGAGGTAGTATTAAAGATAACAGAGGAATGAGTTGAAATCTCTCGTATCCATTACTATTGAAGAAGGGAATTCATCATCTGTCCTCCTATTCCGATCACTAGAACAGAGAACAGCATGAAGACCATATTCTATCAAGCCCATTTCTTCGGTCGTTTCGATAAGGATTTCAATCTATAGGCTGATCTCGACACAATCACGTCTTCTCATCTTGCATCCTTCATTGCCCCTTCCCCTTGCCACATCCTCTCAACACTACTAGGTCACGTCACTTGATATTCCTCCCTGTCACTTCGGAGTAGCGAGGAGAGGTGGAGGAGTAGAAGAGGAGGAGTGCCAGCAATCACCTCCATGTCCATTCAAGCCATGGCTGAGCTTCAAGGGAACGCCTAGATGATCCATCTTCGCCGCCATGCTGAGGAATCCCAGGCCTGCCGGCCCAAACAGCATCCCGAACATGCTGCCGACTATTTCTGGAGAAGTGGTACCCAGACGGACCCCTACTTCAGACCTTTGTAAAAGGGGTAGGGTACCTGTATGGTCCCCAGTCAAGGGGTGGGCTGGAATTATGGTGGCCCATTACATCGGTACTGGTAGTATGGAGTAGGGGTTATCTTGAGTCAAAAGCAAAGGATTATGGGGGGTAGTACCTTAGATGCTGTCCATTCATGAAGTGCAAAGCGTAAATTGGGGGGTGGGGGGTGGTATGGACAAGGTGGGGGCAGGGGTGGGGGTGCGCTGGTTGAACATGAGGGGGGATGTGGTCGAAAACGATTCAATTTTGTTTACACGCCTCCAGTGGCGCAACGATCATGCCGGGTGAGCGAAGAAAGAGAGAGGAATGAGAGAAAGCAAGAAGAGAGGGAGCAAGGAGAGAGGGAGCAAGGAGAGAGGGAGCAAGGAGAGAGGGAGCAAGGAGAGAGGGAGCAAGGAGATTGAGGAGCGGGAGGAGGGAAGGAGGAGAGGGAGATTAGGTTGAAGACTGATGACAAGGGAGGGAGAAAGGTAGAGGAAGAAGATGAAGAGGGAGTTGGGAGAGCAAGGTAGGAGAGGCAGATGCGGTGAGGCGTGCAAGGGTGTAGCGATGGAGACAGCGGGGGGAAGGTAGCAGCTATGAAGAAAAGAAAACAAATGGAATCGATTGAAAGAAAGAAAACATGGATAGTTATGAGTCGGTGACTTGAAGATTTATTGCAAAATTCTGAATTGCTATAATCTAGACGATTGCGTGAAAGACATGAGGGAATTGAGCTCTGAAAAACTTTCCCGCGCTGAGAGACTGGAGTTATGGAAGAAGGAGAAGAAGTCAAAAATTGAGTCCAACAAGGGCGACAGCAAGGCAAGAGTCCTAAAGGACATTCCTGTCAACCATGCGAGAAAAATAGCGCCCAAGGACACGCCTCGCCCTGAGGCGAAGACGGAGAGGAAAATCCTGCCTGCCTCTTCGTCCAACTTCAAACAGCACCACCAGAGGCTTCAAGTGAACCGGGCGAGGAACGCTCAGGCTCCCGTCACAGCCCGGACGTCCACACAGAAACGAGTGAAGCCCGCAAACGACATCAAGTCCTCTGTTGAGAAGCTTTACAGCGGTGAGGCTGACATGTAAAGTGTGAAGTGCGTTGAAGTTTGTGCAGGGATTCGAGATATCCAGGAGACGAAGGCATTGAAGGAGCAGGAATGTGAAAAGAAAGCGAAAGCAGATCCAGCAACGAATGTAGCAGGACAAGACGCCAGTTTTCAGCAGGCGGAGCCCTCGGATGTAGCAGCCGACACCGAATATTCTCTTCTTGAGTCTGAGACGGCTAAGTCAAGCATGATTGATATCCGAGAGAAACAGGGGAGCTTGCAAGATTCCGACGTCGAAGGATGCGGAGGTGACATGGTCCAGCAAGTCGATACAGTGCTGGATTGTGCTGCGAGAGAGGCGGAAGGAGAGGAGGGAGCTCAGATGGAAGAGGTCAAGGCAGAAGAGGAAGTAGAAGAGGTGAAGGACGAAGATGACGGAGAGGAGTCCGTCGGTGACCGCTGCTCCTTGTCGCCAGTGGAGCTTCCAGCAGACTCCGAGGGCACAGCTGAGCAGGTCGATCAGGTTGCGGCCACAGGAGAGGATTCTCTGTCTTCGACTCAAGTCATGAATGCTCCGTCTTCCAGCAAGCAGCGTGCAAGTCCGATCCCTGAGAACCTGGAGGAGGAGGAGGAGGAGGAGGAGGAGAACGTCAGTCATGATGGAGGAGGCGATGTCGATAAGTTGAAGTTCGCGCTCTACAAGGTCTCGAACAGGCTGGCTAGGTGCACGTCGTTGCTCCAGGAGGCCGTGAAGGAGAACGCAGAGCTCAAGCATCAGCTGGCCTTGAACGAGGGCTTCAAGATCCGGTATGAGGCCCTGGAGAGCACGGTGAAGGAGATGAAGATGGTGGAGGAAGCGAAGGAGGCCGCTGCTGCGAGCATGCAGGAGGAGGCAGGAGGAAGCGAGGCGGAGGGAGACTTGAGCAGGAAGAGGGTAGGAGGAAAGCTCAGCCCTCCCCAGCTGAGCCCCAAGAGAGCCAGGATGGAGGACGGCTCCCCTACCACGAGCTCGGAACGAATCCGTCTTCTGACCGAGAGGATTCTTGCCCAGGACAAGGAGATCCAGCAGCTCCGGAAGGCGGTAAAGGGGAAGGAGGGAGCGTTCTCACAGGAGCGGAAGACGCTCATCGAGAGGCTGAGGGTCGTTGATGAGCAGAGGAGGGAGGCGGAGACTGCGCTGGACGAGAACGACCTCATGTGGCAGCAGCTGTTTAACAACCAGATGGAGCAGCTGAAAAAGAAGGTCCAAGGTAACTCGAATATCCTCTCCCCTCTCCCTCTCCTCTTCTCCTCTCCTTTCCTCTCTCTCTCCCTCTCCTCTGATTCATCTCCCCCCTTTGATCTCTTCCCCGAAGTCTTGCAATTCTCCTTCTGCCTGCTGTTTCTTCTCCAGCACGAGAGCTGACCTTTTCTTTTGTGCCAAGCAGATCAAGACGCAGCCAAGCAGCAGCAAGACGCTGTTGACGGCGAGGGAGCGGCGAATGCAGGGGAGGACGGTGAAACCAAGAGTGAGGAGAGTGCGGCGGGTTTGTAACAGTTCAGATTCTCATCGTTAAAGTACATGGATGGTACCCAAGTGGCCTGTCCTGCCCATCCTACGAAATTTCTCTTCCGGCTGCTTCATGACGTGGAACACATCCCCCATGGTCATGAGCTTGTGCCCAATCGCTGTCAGACTCTCCACGCGCGGCTTGATCCTCCTCTCCAGGCTGTAGGACAGCATCCGGGGGTATCGCATCCAGTCTGTCTGAAGCATCAGAACCACGGGGGCAGGGGCAGGGGCGAGGGCAGGGGCAGGGGCAGGGGCAGGGGAGAGCAGAGTGAGGGGCGGGGGCGACCTTGGGGCTCGCTGATGTTGCACGTGGTCTTGATGTAGTTGAGAGTTGGCCGCAGGTTCTTGTCGACGCTGTAGCCGAGCATGGCAGGGCAGCGGATGACAAAGTCTCCTATCCTGTGCCTGGGTACTCCTGCCTCCTCCACCAGAAACTTCACTGTCGGCCTCAGCTTCTTCCCCACGCTGTACCCCAGCAGCTGCGGCTTGTTGCAGATGACCCGGCAGATGTTGTCGGAAGAAATGTTGAGCTCGTCATGCAGGTAGCGAACTGTGGGGCGCATCTTATTTTCGACGTCGAAGAGGAAGACGTAGGGATAGATCGCTGATATGTTGCCTATCTGCGTGGCGTCCAGCCCCAGCCCTTGCAGGAAGAGCAGGGCTGGTCGGAGCTTCCTCTCCACAGAGAGTGTGATGATGTGTGGGCACTTGATCAGCATCGTGCTAAGTTTGTGCCTCGGCACGTTGACGTCTCTGAGGAGAAAGTTGATCTGTATCAGACGCGCATCAGCATCAATATCATCAACACCACCACAACAATCATCATTATCATCATCATCATCATCATCATCATCATCATCATCATCATCATCATCATCATCATCATCAGCAGCAGCAGCAGCAGCAGCAGCAGTAGCAGCAGCAGTAGCAGCAGCAGCCAGCAAGTCAAGACCTCACCGTGTAGTTGAGATTGCGCTCAATCTTCAAGGAGAAGATCTGCGGGCGGCAGGTGAGGATGCGATGCATGCCGCTACTGTTGATTCCCATGACTTGCAGGAAAGTGACAACGTCGTCAAACTGGCGTGAGCACGCCGGGTAGAGGATGGTGGGGAACTTCGTGAGCAGCTTTCCAAGGCTGGCAGCGCTAAGACGAAACTCAGTCGACAACCGAGAGAGGATCGGTTCGATGTGATGCTTCAAGGACAGCATCTTCAGCTTCGGAGACGATCGGTAGATGACGTTCACTTCGTCGAGCGTCAGATTGCACGACCTCATGAGAAACAGAGTCTTGTCGTCGAACTCCCTCTCCAACTTTCGCACTCGAGCTTGCAAGAACATAAAGTCGGTACTGCCCATGTCAGGATCCACCAGCCTCTGGCGCCCCTTGCCCGGGCTGTTCTGAGCCAGCACGTCGCTCGATGTCTCCTCAGAATTGAGTCGCCCCATCTCCAACAATTCTCCTCCCATCCCCATCGGGACCGCATGGAAGTCAGGCATGCAGCCCTCCCTCAATGCGCTCAAGCACGACTCGGCTACTCGCAGAGTGACGAGGAGGATAAAAATGTAGGATTGGCGTGATGTGAGAGGGAGGAGCGAGGAGGGCCTCATTGCTCTTGTTCACAGGGCGCAAACTTTCGGATCTCGTACCACATCAGAGCGTCTGCTGGGGCAGAACATGCGCATGACGTGAGGCAGAGACGAGGAACAGCGAGCCTCTCCTGCAGTCAGCCTGCTGCCATCAGGATCATGGCCATCTCTTCAACTCTCCTCCTCCTCCCTGCGCCTCCTGCTCCTCTCCCCCCGTCCATCCCACACTGAATTTTGAGATTGGCCCCCCTCTCGTCGCACAAAAAGTGACGGTTATCCGAAGGATCATGTTTAACCGATATTGTAACGGAATCCAACGGTGCCCAGAAATAGATTATGGTGGCGAAAGAAGAGTTTGTTCCGAATGTTAGCAGTGGAGAGAGCACAGGAAAGATGAGATGAGATGAGATGAGATGAGATGAGATGAGATGAGATGAGATGAGATGAGATGAGATGAGATGAGATGAGATGAGATGAGATGAGATGAGATGAGGTGAGATGAGGTGAGATGAGGTGAGATGAGGTGAGATGAGGTGAATTGAGATGAGATGAGATGAGATGAGATGAGATGAGATGAGGTGAGGTGAGATCAGATCAGATCAGATCAGAAGACAGAACAGGCGAGAGGATGAAAAGAGAAGAGGATGGGGAGAGAGGTGAGCAGGAAAGATAAGAAAAGAAGTAGGGAAGGATTTTCAAAAAAAACCATTCGATTATGAAAATTCTACATGTCATCAATGCAGCTCAAAACTTGCGATGGTAGATGAATGAATGATTCGAGGCAAGACGCGTGGTTTCTGCGATGACTGACCTGTATGCTCTTAGTTCCAGATGAATTGATCGAAGTGATTCGCCATCAATAGCATGTCTTTGAACGAGGCCTCCAGCTTCGAGCGCGTTGTCCCTCAAGTTCAACTTCATCGAAATGACAGGAGCTCTCTCCGGAGGCAGATCAGCTTGGCTGTGGCAGGCGTCATGATATGCCTGACCTTGCCTCTCCTCTTGAGCGGCAGCGGCAACTACAAGCACAGGAGTAACGAACTCTTATCGTGGAGCAACAGCTTTGATGACGGGACCGGGATCCTCTCCGGGCAGCAGCATGGCGTCACGAGGACCATCGTCTCCTGCGATGCTGATGACCCCAGCTGCTCATTCATTGTCTCCCCGGAGGACTACGCACACGGCAAGTGGGTCAGCACCAAGGGAGAGCCGTCGCATGAGAAATACGTACAGGTAGCTGCTGATGCTCCTCCTTCCTTGCTTCTCATCTCCTCCTCATCCTCCTCCTCCTCATCCTCCTCATCCTCCTCCAGATCCGCAAGGATCGCCTGCAACCATCGTCCTATGAGGACGACATCGACCTGGGCCCAGCTGCTGGTGAGTGCGAGGGCTGAGAAGAAATGGTGTGACGGGTAAGGGCAGGGATTTCACGAAGCGACGTGAACGGGAACTTCATCAAGTGGAAGGGGTTGAGGAACGTCAAGAGCGGAGCAGACTTCCAGAGAGTCCGAGTGCCTGACAGGGTATCCCTACCACTCTGAAACCTTGCCGATTACTTACCTTGTCGACTCTGATAGGACTCAGACTACGCGGACAAATCCTACGACGATGTTGTGGGTCTGAGGAAGGAATGGCGCGAGCGATGGAACCCGTCTAACTACAGGAGGGAGCAAGAGTGGGAGAGGACGGAGAATCAAAGACGCGAGCCTGTCCACAGCAGATCAACGTGGGGCAGATCAAGGAAGTGGAAGGTGAGGGAGGAGGGAGGACTATCTGTGGGTCTGCTGCTAGTATGACCAGTGAAATGCAGGGGGATCGGTTGGAGGACGAGGAGGAGGAAAAGCTGAGGAGGGACCTTGACTCTTTGAAGAGAAACCGAGAGAAGGAGAAGCGTGAGGAGGAGACGATAACTCGCGACCTGCGAAACTTGAGGTGACTGCCATGGCAGCGCATGTCCCTCCTTCTTATGCCCCCCGCAGGCGCGAAGATGAGAATGAGCAGGATGGTGCAATTCAGGATGATGAACATAAGGAAGACGAAGGGGGAGATAAGAGCGCAGCGAGCGTTGCAGTGGAGAAGGAGGACAAGAACGAGGCGGAAAATGGGGATAACAAGGACGAGGACGAGGACAAGAAGGAGGAAGACGAGGAAAACAAGGAGGGAGGGAAGAAGAAGAACAAGGAGGGAGGGAAGAAGAAGAACAAAGAGGGAGGGAAGAAGGAGAACAAAGAGGGAGGCAACCGCCAGGATGAAGAACACAGACACGAAGGAGATGAGCGCGGGGACGAAGAGGAGAAAGGAAGTGGGAAGGATGACGAGTCTAAGCGTGAAGACGACAATACGGAGAAGGAAGGGAGCGGCGGCGGCGGTTTAGAAATGAAGGAGGATGGGAATGCGGGGGAATCTCCCACACCGCTGTTACCTGGAGCCACATCCACTCCTGAACCTTGAGAGGAGGATGGTTGAGTTCGAACGGTAAAAATTCGCGAATGAACGTGTTTACAAACACTGAATTGTCATATTGCAAACTTGATGACGTGTTGCAAGGAGGGATGGACTATCCTCGTGCTCGCTCTAGGAGCCGAAAATCTTCTTCCACATCCAACCGCCAGAGTGAGCCTGCCAATTGAATGAGGTGGAAGACATATCGCCACTACTCCAGCATCGCAAGCTCATCCTCCCTGACCCTCTCATGCTCGAACCCCTCCCTCTCCTCACTTTGTAAGCTCCCAACGTGACCGCTCCCGTGCACGTGATTGACGACCCTTGCTTGGGCATGCTGGTATCTGCTGTCAACTCCCACGAGCTCTGCCATGGGGTCAGCAGGAGCCCAGCTGGCAAAGACCCTCAGAGTTTCCACCTCGTCGAAGAAGCTTTCAAGCTGGGAGCTACCCGAGAAGCGGATCTCGAGGCCATGCAGCTTGGGAAGGAGGTCAAGGTGAGCTTGGGGAGATGGATCAGCTCACCATGATCGAGATGAAGTTAGGATGCTTGTGGAACTTGTAGTTCCCGCACCGCAGCCTTTCCTTGACCTCCTGCTCTCCCTTCAACCTCCGCTGCATGTAGCAGATAGCTCGTACCTCCAGGTCCTTTGCCAGCAGCACGATGCACTTCATTCCGCTCTCGTCAGAGGGGACCATGCGCATGGCCGGGCCTCGAGGCAGCTTCCAGATGCCATGGGAGGACTGAGGAGGAGGAGGAGGGTCAGGTGGGAGGAGGACAGTGAAGGCGCCTCACCCGCGCTTGTCTTCCTGCGATGCGATCGAAGAGCAACTCGAAGGAAGCGACCTGAGGCCATGCCGCGCCGTAGACAACCTCCTTGAGGAGGAGGGAGGAGGCGATCAACCGGTGGTGGGTGATCTCGTTGAAGCAGCGGAAGAGCAGCTTGCTCGGGAGGACTTCTGGATCCTTGGACATGACAAGGTTCACCTTGTTCAGAAGACCCTTCTTGGAGCCAGGTACAGTCACATCGTAGACGTTGTTGGAGCCGCTGTGCAGCACGAAAGGAATCTCTCGCTCTGACAACGATCGCTCGGTCGCCTTGCTCCCGATGCTGCAGGAGCTGAACTCAATGTCCTCCAACTTGGCGAAGTTGGGAAACGACCTGAGGATCAGTCAGAGGTCGAAAAAGCAGGTGGGACAGCGGGATGGGGGACGGAAGGGATAAAGGGAGGGGATAGGAAGAGAGGGGAAGGAGAGAGGGAAAGGAGAGAGGGAAGGAAGGAGAAGGGAGCACAACTGCAAACCTCATCGTTCGGATTTTCTTCACCCAGTCCTGGTCTATGGTATCCAGTTGAACCTCCACGTCATTGAGATAAAAACTGTCTCCCTGCCGACATTTTTTCCCCAGCATGTATTCCATGAAGTTGATCAGGTCCTGCCTCACATCCTCGGATGTGCATCGCACACTGAGCCTCGATATCCCACTCGCGCATGGCAGCTCGAAGGTTTTCGCCGCCCTTCCCTCCCTGAGCCATTTCACCTCCTTATCTTCAGAACCGTGTCCTCGCTGGGAGGAAGGGAGGGCTGCAATGAACTGCTGAACCTTGACATTCTCTGCATCATCCTCTTTCATGGACCTGCTGCCTGCCTGATCCCCAACGGCTGGACGTATCCTTCCCGTCTTCGAAGATCGGCCTTGGACATCGCAAGCGCTCCTTCGAGCTGATACTGTGGAAGAGAGAGTTCTCATGTTCAGGTCATGAAGATGACCTGGCGCCGGAACAGATTTGTTTGCCACTGATGAAAATCTGCCTGCTCTGCATGATGGTGGGGCAGAGACAGAGCTGGCTGAAGTCGACCATCCTTGTTGCGTGGGAGCACCGTGAACCGAACAAACTGCCGACGGCAACGAGGTCGCAGGGCAGAAGTGACGAGAGGCCATTGTTCTGCAGCTTCCATGGAACATTCTTGCGGACGAGCCTGCCATGATCTTCATCTTGTCTCTTCTCCTTCTCCTTCCCTCGCCTTCTCCTACGCCCCCATCGCCATGCCCTTGAGACCTTGCACTACAGCACCCCCACCCCCCCTTTTCCCCTGACCTCTACCCACGTTCCACCGTTATATCAGGACCGCTTGCTAGCATTTGGCCGGGGGTCGCCTGTTCACTCATCCTTCATCCTTCACTCAGTCATCCGGCGGGCCGCTGGGCCGCGGAGCGTCGGACACTTGCTGGAGGCTGCCGGGCAGGGGGGGCCGGCCCAAGTTGCGCCGGGGCCCGTGAGCTCACGAGTGGGCCCCCGCGGCTCAGCTGCCAGGTTGCCGGGGCGCCCGGCCCCGATCATCCGCCGCCGGGGTCCGACGGGAGTCGACAGGAACTTAATTACCAAAACTACAAGCCTTCAAGTTACAGTGACTAAGTTAAACCGTAAATTCAGACGATTAGGGCGCGATTCGCACAGAGTGGAAGGATCCTAGCTGATTGATCTAACAAATCCGGGGATCCTCCTCGTAAACACAAACAGAAGCTCCTCGGGCAAGACTCTGCGGCCGAGGAGACGAAGGCACGAGCAGCTGAGCCTTCACTTCCAGTTGAGGTATCTCGGATCTCCAAGGATACGTGGGGAGATCAAATGTTTCACCAAGAAACTGCGACAAGGTCGTCAGCCACCAACATGAGCATGGCAACAGCAACTGACATGATGGCAAGGGCCACGCAAATGATGCCGACGACGATGTAGGCGATGCCTAGGAAATTGTTCTTGCCTCTGCGGTGGGAGTCAACGAGGGCAGGCGGCTCGAGAAGTACTCGCTACCCGATCCAGGAGGTCGTGGAGAGGACGAAAGTCTTGGTGCCTCCAAAGTCCTTGACGGGGAATCTGTTTTGGATGATGAGGCTGTACGTCGCTCCCGGCTTCAGCTTGTTCTGTAAACGTCTCCTGTTATCAACCGTGCTAGGAAGAGGAGGGAGAGAAGCAGAGATAGGAGGAGAGGTAGGAGGAGAGATAGGAGGAGCGAGAAGATTAGGAGGAGTTTGGGATTATCGCTGTTGTAATTGTTGTTGTTGTTGTTGTTGTTGTTGTTGTTGTTGTTGTTTTGGTGGTGGTGGTGGAGGAGGAGGAGGAACATACCGCTGGAATCTTGCGATAAAGCTTCTTGAATCTCGGCAGGGCAGCGACTCTCATCCAAACGATGAAATCCTGGCAGGAAGTGACCCCAGGGGACACGGAAGCCTACTCTCTCCTACCTCATCTGAGACATTGTGCCAGCAAAAGAAGCTGCCTTGATTTGGCAAACCAGAAGCATCCTTGACTCTGTGCCCGCACCGGTACCCTCCGCAATTGTCGGAAGTAGGACTAAGTGAACAGGTTGTCAGAGTCTGGTCGCTACTTGCAAGGCTGACACATTTGAATGACAATCACCTGATGGAATCCTTTAAATTAGGATCGAAGCCGGAGAGAGTGAAGTCATTGCCTCCGATGTACTTGCAGTTCGAAAGGATCCAGTCCCGCTCTGCACCATCGTCATCGAGTCTCTCGCCTTCAAACATCAAAGACGGACTCGGCGCGATGTACTTCTTGTCCACGTCAGACTTCCAGGCGATTCCTGATGGGTTTGTAGGACATGGGCGCCTGTAGTCGACGATCAGGCAAACTCGAAGGGCATGGAAGGGCTTCACCCATTGTTGTTGCAAGCTGTGTTGTCAGGGTTCCAATCCACGAAGTCTTTTGTCGCCGCATTCTGAAGGTAGAAGGTGTCGTTGAACATGGACACAGCGACCTTGATGTGATCAATGGCTGCAAAAGATGGCAAGGGCCATTTACCAGCCCACAAGGGTACATGTACAGTTCTTTGCTCGCGTCCTGAGGGTCTTGAAACTTATCTGCAAATCCCTGGGGACAAAACATGTCTGAGCTCGCTCCGGAAGACAGGCGCTGTTGACGGCCGGCAAGGTACCTGACACTCTGAAATGGAGGCCTTTGCTAAATCTGAGGGCTGGGTTTTTGACGAGTCAGGGAAGCCAGGCATGCTGGTACCAGCAAGTTGCTTTGCAGCACGAGACTGCACGTATTTCCTGCACGAAAGCATCAGAATCAAACGGATTAAGTTGCAGAAAAGGAGCTTGCCGATGGTTCTGATAAAAGTTGGACAATTCGTAATACACATAAACTTCACTTGTTGCCCATTTGTCGTTTGAGGGAAGGGTGAAACTGGAAACAGGAGCTCGTCAGTGATGGCGTTGACGTGAAGCAGCGCTTACTTCAGGATGCACTCGGAATATGATGAAGCATTCCAAGACATGAAGTGATTTTCGCATTTTGCATCATACTGCAGGGACAATTCTTGAACCTTGGGTTGAGATTGTCAAAGGACCAAACAGAGGGTTTGCGTCTTCTACCTGGTTGGATGCTCCAAGTATTCCGATCGCTATTCCGATGAAAGCGACTCCAACAGCAAAGAAGGAGGAAATGACCCACTTGGGAGTGAGAATCGGCTGCCATGCCCTCAGTCGCTGCTGCTTGAAGGCAGTGTCTGCGAGCAATGGTCAACTTGTAGATGCGCTCGAACGAGATGGTGAGATCGAGAGAGCAGGAGAGGAGAGGAGTGCGAGGACTGGTACAAGAGTAGCCCAGCTCTTCAAAGGGTATGGCATCAAAGGTGGTCCCTGCGGGGTTCACTCACCAGCTGGTCTTCTGCTGCCTGACGGCGTTGACATAGTCCTTATGCTGGAAGACAAATCTGTCCGCGATCTGTCATGACAGTGAGTCCCGATCATCTGACACATGGAGCTTGTGGCTCTCCTCAGGAACTCGCTGCAAATTGTCTTTGGGACAGAAAGTCTCAAGGCAGAGCGTTGCAGTCAACCAAACAATCCCATTCTAGCTCCTGCTCCCGTTCACCCCATCACCAAGTCCTCATCCTCCACCACCGTCTATACCCATCCTCTCCCACTTTCCATTCATCATCAAGACGACATTCCTGTTCCTCCTTGCCTCAAAGTTTCCATCCTTGTCCATTCCTGTCCCCAGCCAATTGCCGTCCTCTTCTTCTCCTCCAACCCCACATGTTGCTGCTTGACAGCGAGTTACAACGCCATTGTCATTGTCTCCATCTTCTTCCTCCTCCTCTCTCGCTCCGCCTCCGCCTTCCTCCCTCCCTGCCTCACACCATCTCTCCCCGTACAGCGCCATCGCTGCCTACGGTTATCCGTGAGATTTTACTTCGAAAGTCAGGGCAGGACTTTAGTGGACGGGAGTCTCAGTCGCCGCCGGGCCGGCCCGGGCTGCCCGCCGGGCCGCCTCAGCCGGGCGGCCCACCCAGGGCGACTCTCGTGGCAGTCTTTCAGAGTCTCCGGCCATAACCGGGGCACTGGCCCAGGTCAGTGAGTCAGTGAGTCAGTGAGTACGGTCAGGCTGGTTGCGGCCGCCAGCCGCTGACTGAGCCTGTCACGGAGCGGCAAACCGGCCGGTCCCCCGCCACCCGGACTCCGATGATTTCAGGCGGGGCGGCCCGGCGGCCCGGCGCCGGGCACTTGGAGGGCTAGTCGGGTGGGCCTCATCCCATCTCATATCCTGCAGACTTCCGCGCGCTCTCGGAGGGGCTCATGGCAAAATGGAAAGAAGCGAAGAAGAGAAGAAGAGAAGACAAGAAGAGAAGAGAAGAGAAGAACACAAGAACACAAGAAGGGAAGAGAACAGAAGAACAGAAGAACAGAAGAGAAGAACAGAAGAACACAAGAACACGAGAAGGGAAGAAGACAAGACAAGACAAGAAGAGAAGAACAGAAGAGAAGAGAAGAACAGTAGAGAAGAACAGAAGAAGAGAAGAGAACAGAAGAACAGAACAGAACAGAAGAAGACAAGACAAGACAAGACAAGACACGAGAACAGAACAGAACAGAAAGGGGAGGAGAGAAAAAGATGAGAAGGAAAAGAAGCATGTTGGTGCCAGAAGGAAAAGAAGGAAAGAAATGACAGGAGAGAATGTGGAGAGGGATGAGAGGGAGACAGTGCGATGACATCAAAACTCAAAAATACTCGAGGAAGACGGGTAAGATCGAAGGACAAACCATACATCGACTCGAGAGGATGGTACTTTGGATATGTTAGACATTGCGGTATGCAGACATACGATAGTTGAGGCGTTTCAAATCTGTGATGCTGCGTTCGATCTTTAATGCAATTCTTCAGGCCAACATTTCTTCGTATGAGTAACCTTTAGAGATCAAGATGCCAAAGAGATCTGTGGAGAATCTCAGGCTAGAAGGCGAATTGTACAGGCCTGTTGCTCACAGGATTCGTGATCCATTAGCGACTGGCGCAATTTTTCGGTGAGCTGAACATGACGTGGCTGTGAATGTATGTTGATCATTTTCTACGAAAGAGCATCGCCCGAGGCCCTGCGATCGCCGGTACCGAGGCTGCTTCCATCTGCATCTGCATCAGAGCGGCAATTTCATTCTCCTCTGAGCAAAGCTCAAGGTCCTGTTTGAGTTGGACTGCATCATGTGATTGAAAATGTTCAAATTGTGCAGACCAGAAGCTGCTTCAAGTAACTACAAGGTTCGATGAACTGTACAGCAAGAGTCCGACCCCCAAGGTCCTCCTTTCAAGATTGTCGGGTCTTGGACCTCAAAGGGACGAGAACAGCACGTTGAGTCCGAGCATCTCAAGGGTAAGTCTCAGAATTTAATGCAACATGCTCTGATTTCTAAGACGTGTTCCAGGAGAAGGAGATTTCCCGCATTGTTTCGCCCAGAGAAGGTGATTTCTGGTCATCTGGAAAATGGTTTTCTCAGAGATGGAATTTCTTTTACAGTCGAGAGGCTCAAAATGGACAGCTCGGGCTTTTCGACTCCTCGCAGCCGGTTGAATATTGTGAGATTTTGAGATGAGTGTGATGTCTTTTCGATAGAAACAATACTTCAAGGGTTCTGACGCCAACCTCGGCTCAATCTCCTTCCATGATGTCAGAAGACATGGAAATCATAGACGATAGCACTGAAAGGACTCCCGGAGACATTGAGTTCTTCAGTGTGCAGAAAGGTAATCAACGCTGTCTTCCATGGCAACAACTTGACTGGAATGTTGCGTTAGAATCGAACTCGAGGCATGGTAACAAACAAGATTGGATCACTCCGAATGCAGAAGGTCATGGGTACCGGACAAGGCGATCTCAGGGAGATTCTTTGCTTTCAGAGAGATCAACCCGTGAAAGGCAGGCACACAGCAGTTCAACAAATACAAGCAGCAGTTCAACAAATACAAGAAGCACAAAGAAGGAAAACACAGTTCAATCCAGTTTCAGGGGAGGCCAGATTACGCGAGAAAATGTCAAGGTCTTGAAGAATTGGATTGTTCGGCTCAAAACAAACTCGAAAGGAGAGACGGGAGTGATAGTGGAAGGATTCCTCGCTGAGTCTTCGACGGGAATCGCCAACGTCTCTGACAGATCGTTGCAGTGGCGGACAACATTCATTCATAAACGAGAGTCAGCTCTCCGACTCCGAACAAGCAGTGGGACTGTATACAAACTGCAGGGAGCGATGGCGAAAGAGGCAGCTTCGTCGGATAACGACCTCCCACCTGAGATCCTGAAGGAATTCAAAAACGGATTTCCCAAGAAATGGAAGGAGCTGGTCAGGCAGGCTGAAGTCATCATAGCGCTCAACTCTTTGCCGAAAACCCCAATAACTGAAGCCGAGAAGGAAGCGTTGTCTAAGAAGGGATCGGGTGCGTCGAAGGATCAAACTCCGCGCAGCAAGACTGGCGCCAAGTCGGAGCAGAAGCAGGAGATGAAAGTGCAGAGCGTCTCTGATCTCAAGTTGTCACGTAGCGGGAGGAAGCTTCAACCTCCCCGGGCCTACTGGCGTCAGGAGATTCCTGTGTATGAAACGAGTGGAGCAGAGAGAAACCTTGTTGCGGTCCTTCAAGGGTTTGAGGAGACTGTCTCCGTCAGGCCCAAATCTCCTGGCTCCAGTCGCAAGAGAACGCGTTCTGCTGTAAATGCGCAAGCCTCGAAGAAGGACTCAGCGAAGTCGACGAAGAGCGCAAAGCAGAAAATGGGCGTGAAAGGAGGAATAAGCAAATCGCAGGGGAAGGTTGGAAGAAAGGATAAGGTGATCAAAACGTCGAAAGCTGATGCTGCAAAGAAGAACTCAACTTCTAGGAGATCTCAAACCAAGCAAAGCAGAGCCGAGGGGGGCTCGAAGGATGAATCAAAATCAAAATCAAAATCAAAATCAAAATCAAAATCAAAATCAAATGATGAAACGGACACGCAGTCATTGCAGGATGATGATGAAATCGACTTGGCGGAGATTGAGGCTCTTCTAGCTGCTGACACGCAAAGACGTGCAGGCGGCGAGGAAGCAGACGGCAATGGGAACGAGTTGGATGGGACGGAAGAGGATGCTTGGGACGAAGAAAGCAAGGAGGCTCTCAAGGTAGCCTATCAACAGGTCAAACCTGATGCAGTGGACTTCTGGGATGAAGTGGCAAAACTTGTCCCAGGGAAGACAGCACAAGAGTGCTGCAACCAATACAACCAAGCGTTTCCCACTCCTAATGTGCTGAAAAAAAGTAAGGTCACTCGAAAGCGCGCAAGCTCCTCGCTGGAGAAGGAAGAAGGTGGAGCAGTGGGCGAGGGCGAGGGTCAGGGCGAGGGCGAAGGCGAGGGCGAGGGCGAGAAGGAGCAAGAGGTGAGTCTGGTAGAGGGACCTTGCTCTCTGTTGACTGAGCTGGCAGGAGGTCGATGGTCTTGTCCTCAAGGGGAACAAGGGCACCAACCAGCGCAAGCGAGAGCTGCGCAGCCTCTTGACCGAGGCGGACAAGGAGCATGACGATGACATCTTCGACTCGACCCCCTTCAAGAGCACGCCCTTCCGACAGCTCAAGAAAGCTGCCACTCTGTGGGCTCCCTCGGACGGCATCGGCGCCCCATCGCCCCTTGCTCCTCCCTCTGTACGAAACACCGTAAGGAGCAGCAGTCTTCCCAACGGAATGAGCCCAGGTGCTGAATCTCGTACAAGAGGAGGAGGGGGAGTGCGAGGGCAGAGGGAGAGGAGAGAGGTGTGTGGTCGGTGTCTCATGGGTTGACACAACAGGAGTTCTTCGAACGCCAGGGATTGAAGGGAGGAACGGAATGGATGCGTACATAGACAGGACGAGGTGAGGGAGAAGGACAGAGCGCGGGTGAGAAGCATATGATGAGCGCAACGAGCAGGGTGAGAGCGAGGACAAGGAACGCTTCCGCACGACCAGCAGCAGCAGCCTCAACCAAAGTTGCCTCTCCTACTGATGTACTCAGTTCACTTCACCCTCCCTTTCATGATTGCTTGCTGGCAGGGTCGGAAGCCTTTCATCAGCAGCAAGCAGGCGACGAGGCTGCTGGCAGCTGTAAAAGTGAGGAATACTCCTTGGGGCTCGACAGGCTGATGGTATTGCAGGAGGCGACCACCGACGAGCGAAGAGATTCGGACGAGGAGAGTGTAGCTTCGGAAGACTTGCACTAGGGAGGAGGCGCAGGAGAGCGAGGGAGGAAGGGAGGGTGACGAGGATAGAAAGGGAGTAAAAGGCAGTGAGAGGCTTGATATTACATCATGGTGGCTGCAAACGGTCATGGCAGCATTAAAGGTTCAATTCGAACCTCATCTCAACGTTGAATGAAAGTAGGAGAGTTTTTGCTCGCACGCGTTGATTCACGTCATTCACTGACACGCCATCCCCCTCATGCTCTCTCTGCCTCTCTCATGTTTCTTCCTTGGCGTTCTTTGCCTCCCAATTCTTCTTGTGATAATCCAGTGCTTCTTTCACATAATGCAGATCCTGCTCGAATCGATAGTTGATGATTGGGATGCCCTGTCCTGACTTCAACTGTTCCAGAATCTTCGCTTCCACCCTCTTGTACTCCTGCAACAACATGTGGGTCAGAAACTACAGATCGAGCTACCAAGAGAAGCTGATTCGATCTCTAACCTCTTGCTCTTCCGCGCGAATCTCCTGATCCACCGCTTTGTACGCCTCCTCCTGCTCCATCCCTTGCTCCATGAGCGCCCGCCACTTCTTGATGAATCTGAAGTGCCTGGTCAACTTTCCTGTCTTTCTCGCCATTTCGTCCATCATCATGGGTTCGTCTTTGTACCCTGGGTTCCTCCTCTTATAGATCTTGAACAGGTCCTCGTCGTCAAACACCAACTTCTTGACCTTGGGGAAACGAGTCGGGATGGGAGGGGGCATGCAAATCCTCATTGGCTCGTACCAGGAAGGCTCTGGCATCACTTTCCCCTTGAGAAGGTTTTCAACTTTGGCCAGCAGCGCTCGCCCCCCCTGAAATGCCGATCGCCCTCCTGAGCGGTATTTCCCCATCGCGGAGCGGCTTGTGCGGCAGGTTTGGATGGTTTGTTCCAAAAAGTCCATCAAATATTCAAATTTCAAAGGACCAAATTAAAACTTGCAGTCTGCGGTTTAGTTTTTGAAGCACGCCTCAGGATAACAGATAGGAAAGTAGGAGTACAGCTTGATCGAATAGTTGATAAAATATCTTTCAGAATTTGCTGCCTTAACGTGCCGCCAGCAGATGGCCGAGAAGGCACTGAGTCAAGTTCAGTGTAAAGAGCATGTCGATCATTGTTAAGTTGCATAAGAGAGACTGGGAACATCAGAGTCTTCAAGGAAAGAATCAATTCACTTTGATAAAGTACTGAAGAATAAAGAAACAATAACTACAAACTAGGTGCACCAGTCACTGGCTGAAAGAAAACTGTGCGTTATCAACATATCACATTCTCATCAGTTATGTCCCACTCAAGGCAGGATGCTGCTAAACTCCGACGCTGAAGTTGCGGGCGTGCTTCCCGCATTCGTCTCCCTAAACTGAGCAAAGAATTCATGTAGGTTCTGTGTATGGTTGGCGTGTGCCCGGACCGCGTCTCCTTGCCTTCCTTTGCCCGACTCTGACGCATTTTGTCTCTTGTGAACATGGACAGAAAACTCACAGAAGTCCAATTTCGGGGTCCAGGCGCCCGCGCTCGATGCGATGTCAGCGACGCTGTTGGGCGACCGATCTCCCGGGGACTTGTACGAACATTCAAACAGCTCTTCAAAGAAGCACGCCGGGGAACGGCACTCGGGGACTTCCAACTCCAGATTGTCTCGGGCGATTTCGAAGTCCGACATCTCCTCGATCCAATGGTCTCTTGTGCTCTGATTGAACATGGAAGCTTGAAGGAATCTCACTTCTTCTCCTGTGTGTGGCAGGTCCAGAAGGGGACAGGTCCTTTCGGCACCTAGCGACCCGTGTCAACAAACGGCGGTGAAATGGGGGGTGTCAATCTCACCATCTTCGAGTTCCATGGCGAATGCGAGTTCAGACAATGATTCCTCATGCTGAGATTCGAAATCCATTGATGATCTTCTATCAAACATGTCCCTCAGAGTAGAAGGTTGCGACAACTATGTTGTCCGAAGCGAAGCTGGCCAGGAGACCGTTTGTTGTTCCTTCTGAGATTGGTCAGCAAGGCAAAGCAGTTGCTGTCGGCTTATGTAGCTGCTGTCAGGAGACTCCAATCATACAAAGTTGGCTGTAGCACAAACTGACGGGGATTCGCTGCAGCTTTCACTGGTGTCGCCGAAATGGTGGCGCAATCGTCGTATGAGAAGGGTACAGATGAGGAAGAGGAGGCCAAGTGGTCAAAGAAGATGAGATGAGAGAGGATGAGCGGATCTCTGACGAGGAATGACAGAGGACGAGGGCGAACTATAAGAGGAGAGCGAGGGGGGATGGGAGGACGAACACGGGGGCGTAGCAACTACTTTCTACGTCGAAACAGGAGGAGGTCGGAAGTTTCGCCCCCTTCTTTTCACAGAGCACCTTAGGGTGGGGTGGTCATTTTCTGTGATGGGTCCGGGTACCACCCCTAGTGGATTGACACTAAGGTTTACCCTCCCAAATTCCCGTATATCACTGAGAAAATGCTGGGTATCGCAAGGGAAAATCTTTCTGAAGTGGGTAGGGGTCTCTTGAGTTAGGGTGCCGAAGAATTCGAAGGGGTCCTGGTCCAATTCGGGGATTGTGGGGGTGTTTTAATGATTCCACTAGGGGTAGTAACAGTCCAGCAAGAGGGGTGGGTGCTCTGTTCTTGGTTTCATCTCCTATCCACCCACCCACCCCTACCCCACATCAACAATTTTGAACCGAACCTTCAAAACTAAATGGAATTCCTTTACTACCCCATCTCTATACCAAAACTACCCCACCTATTGACTGATTCCGAGGCACCATGGTTGACAGATTGAAGTAGAGGGGTGTATACGAGATACACCGTCACCTTCGTGGCAGTCGTTGTGCGGGCAGGGAGTCGCTATCATGGCCTTTCAACATACAACATCTCATAAGTGAAGCAATAAGAAATATTACCCTACCTCGAGCCTCTCCGATTCGACTGACACCTGGGTCGTGCCTTGTGCAGACCCAGGCGTACTCCCAGCCATAAACCCACCCCACCCACCCAATTGACTCTAGGATCAACTTCTCCCCACCCACCCCGTAGGTGCCACATCAGCCTTCTGTCAACCTGAGTACCCACCGGTCCTACTCCGATACACCTCTACCGTGCCAGCCCCCGTTCGTGCCACGGCATAAAGATCATCTGGTATAAAACTACTTTTAGATTCTTCCAGAGTTCAGGTACAAATATAAAACTTAATGTGGAGGGATTACAGGGCATATCAGTACCACTCCACGTATCTGACCAGTATGTTGTACAGATTGTAGACTAAAAAAAAGAAACTTCTGGTAGTAATTCTTCTCAAAATATTTGTATCCATTTGTACTGTTTCATCTGGCACTGCTGGCAGCCCCCAAATGCCACCCCCACCCCCACCCCACCCCGTGTATCAAGCGTACCTCATCACCCTTCCCCAGGCTCCGAAATTCCACCATCCGGTCGTAATTTTTGCTGAAGATCACGTGCATTGGTTGTAAACTCAAATCTCGTCGCTTCCACTTGAGATACGCCCGCAAGCTGTAGTAATTCCCTGACGAACACGAATAAATATATATGCATACTGAAGAAATAATGTTTCGGTTTTTATATAGTATTAATGGATCTGACAGTCAGTAGAACCCCAGCGTTTCACTGAAAAACAACAGACGACCTCCGTATTCTTCAATATGTTTTTTTTAAAAAACTTACACCTGGCCCCCGAAAAGGCATCGTCTCGTGACCCCTTCGCACTCAGGCTCCCCTCAGTCACCTTGGCTTGATGGGCCCGCCTCACGAATATCCGTCAGTCACTCGGAATGCCGGCCCCGGTCCCCAGCATCCCCGGCCGGTGACCAGAATGCCCAGCATGCTGGTCACAACAAAGATGTAGTCTCCTCCTCCTCCTCCTCCTCTCTCCTCTCTCCTCCACCTCCACCTCCTCCACCTCCTCCTCTCTCCTACTCCTACTCCTACTCTTCTCAATACTCTCACTCATCATCTTCTCCCTCCTTCTCCTCCTCCACTCACTCCTCTAAAAATCCCAGCCAACGATCTAGCGCCCTCCACGTCCTTTGTTTCTGCTTCTCCTGGCCCAGCTCCTATCTCTTCCCCGTCCCCCCTCCCATCCTTGCGCTACTCCCTATCCTGCCTCCCATTTCTTGCTGTCGGGGTTCTGGATCCCTCCCCCCTCGTCTCCAAGTCTGCGGGCCATGGATGTCAGAAAGCTCAACCCCTACGTGCTGCCGTCTGGCGACGTGCGCAGAGGTGAGAACAATCCTTACCCTCCATCCGACTCGCTCGCGTTGTCTAGCTCTGTGACCATGGTTCCCGTCCTCGGCCCTTCCTTGTGCTGTTTCTTCCCCTCCACTAGCCGCTGATGCCTGTCCAGTGTACCAGACCAGACTGAACCGGGGAACACGCCTCCCGTCCTCCTGCGCAACCCTGAGACGCCTTTCTTTGACCCCTTCAATCACTACTTCGCAAACTCCAATGCGGTGGAGGATAGCTTCGCCGACCCCTCGCTCCCAGGAGGCTGGACCGCCCTGCATGCGGCGGCACAGGCCAAGGAAGCGGGACCGCACGAGGAGAGGAGGAGGGTGGAAGGCGACCTGGAGGAGATGAGATTCCTGCTGCAGGGTCTCGGACACCATGTTCCTCCCCAACTATCGCACCCCCATGCCGTCTCCCCCAAGATTGATGTCAACACTGCCACCTCCTCCAGCCGCCTGACGCCGCTCCATGTGGCTGTGATGGCGGGGCATGCGGAAGCCGTCTCCCTCCTCCTCAACAGCAGCGCCAACATCTTCTTGCAAGACATGCTGGGAAGGACGGCGCTTCACTATGCAAGCGAGCGGGGGTATGAAGGGTGCGCCATGGCGTTGCTCTCAGCGGAGCAAGGAGCAAGGAAAGGGCGCCTGTGGGTGCGGGTGGAGGATGGGGTAGCAGATGCCAAGAGGATGGCGCCAAACATGACGTTGCTGGTGAGCATCAGCCACACGCTAGCAGGAGAGAGGCTGCGAACCTTGCAGTATCCTCTGCATACCCGAGGAACAAGTTTTGTCTGGGAGGTGGAGGCGACGTTGGACGACTGCTGGGAGGAGGGGGAAGTAGTTGTGGAGGTGAGCAGCAAGGATGTGCAAGGGAAGGCCTCTGCTCACTCCTCCTGGTCCTCCCCGTTGATCGAGCTGCGTCCAGAGCAGGAGGTGAGAGCGGAGCTGCAAGGGGAGGAGGACAAGGGCGCGCGGGTCGTCTCGTCGCTGCTGATGCGGGTGACGTTTGAGAGGTTCGTCAACCTGCAAGACAACGAGGGCAACACAGCGCTCATGCTGGCTGCCGCGAACGGCAGGCAGGAGATCGTGCGTCTCCTGCTCTCCCTTGGGTAGCCTCCCTCCTCCGTTCCCGCCTCCTAACCCAACGTCCCCTCCCTCTGCTCTCTCGCTCCTGCTCCTGCTCCTGCTCCTGCTCCTGCTCCTGCTCCTGCTCTGACTCTTCCCCTTACTCCCCCTTCGCACGCCCAGCATCATCCCCTCTCCCAGCTCTCCTCCTCCCATTCTCACTTGAGCATCTCCAGGGCTGATCCCAACAAGAAGGACGTGTTCCAAATGAGCGCAGGTTTTCTACCTGTCTCTTCCCCCTCTCCTCTTGATCCCGCTTGCGCTCCTGCCTTCTTTCCTGCTCCTGCTCCTGCTCCTGCTCCTGCTCCTGCTCCTGCTCCTGCTCCTGCTCCTGCTCCTCCTCCAGTCTCCCGCTCACCTGAACTTGCAGTGGCTCTAGCGGCTCTTGCCGGCCATGCTCAAGTGTGCAAGACGATCGAAGAAGTAGGAGGGGAGTGGTGAAAACAAACTCCTGCAGCGCGACCTCTTCCTCGTCTCGCCCCCTCCCCCCCCCCTCTTCCTCCCCTTGCTCCTCCGTCCTGTTGTCTGCTGTGTACCCTGCTCTTCCCTCCCTCTGCTCTCATCTTCTCCTCGCCCTCTCTCGACTTCTTCCAGTCGTCCCTTTGCACTTTTCATTTCCGCTATTTCTCTTGTTGTTGCCGAAACCCATGTACTATACAAAGAAGATGCGCTTTCTAGCATATTGCGATAAATCCTCGAAAACGAGCCCTGCCTCCTGCCTCCTGCCTCCTGCCTCCTGCCTCCTGCCTCCTGCCTCCTGCCTCCTCCTCTCGTCCCCCCTCATCGTCATCATCTTTCGTCACCCATGTTTCCCTCTCCTTCTCCTGCGTCTCTCCTTCAGCCTTTCTGCCACCTCCCGCCTTCCCCATGAATCCATCCCCTCTGACGCAAGTGTCCTCCTTCCATCAACTTTCACTCTCCTCGAGCAGTGGAGCTTGCGTGACTGCCAGCAGCGTCAGCAGCAAGCAGGAGAGGAAGGAGAACCTTTCCTCCTGCATCAGGTCGGCGGCAGGCAGAGGGAGAGAGGAAGACGTAGGCGAACGTAGCAGCGACAATGCAGACGATGAGGATGAGGAGGAGGTTAATGAAGCCGAATATCCCAGCATGAGATGCATCTCTGCCGACGAGCTCAGGTTTCTCCCATCGCTCCCTGTCCTCCCTCCTCTCCTCTCCCTCCTCCCTCAACTTCCTCCTCCCTTCCCTCTCCTTGTCTCCTCACCTTGTGTGTAGGATGTCGTCAAAGACAGACGCGAGGTAGAGTGGCTCCGAGTCGTTCACGGGAACTTGACCCTGCTGTCTGCGTAAGGGCAGGGAGAAGAGGACGAAGAAGAGAGCGAAGAAAGAGCGGCGGCAGCAACAGGATTGAGGAATGCAAGTAGCAGGGAGGACTGCAAGCTGGAAAACGAAGCAAGGAGGAGGACGAGGAGGACGAGGACGAGGAGGACGAGGAGGACGAGGAGGACGAGGAGGACGAGGAGGAAGAGGAGGACGAGGAGGACGAGGAGGACGAGGAGGACGAGGAGGACGAGGAGGACGAGGAGGACGAGGAGGAAGAGGAGGAAGAGGAGGACGAGCTGACGCAACCTCGAACTTGATGCTCCAGAACATGAGGCCTCGAGGAGCAAGCGCCTTGGCCTCCATTGCTGCATACGCCCTGTGGATCTATCATGAGTCTTGCAGAACGAAGAGGCAGGAACAGGAGCAGAGACATGGGTTGGAGGAGAAGGAGGACGAGGACGAGGACGAGGACGAGAAGGACGAGGACGAGGACGAGAAGGACGAGGACGAGGACGAGAAGGACGAGGACGAGGACGAGGACGAGGACGAGAAGAACGAGGACGAGGACGAGGACGAGCAAAGGAGGAGGAGGAGGAGGAGGAGGAGGAGGAGGAGCAACGGAGAAAAGTCGATTGCCAACTTTTTGATCTGCCCTGCGGTAAGGAACAGAGTCCTGATCGGTCGACCGACTCCAGCCCCTGACAGGAAGGGGTCATGCATCCTCAGGCGACGATTGCTCTCACATGCGTTTGCGAGTCCCAGGACCACCTGGACACACGTTAACGAGGACAAGAAGGAAGGGGACGAAGAGGATGAGTTGCGAGGAGTGTGGGAGGAGATATACAGGGAGCGAGAGGGAAGTTGAGGGAGTAGAAGCAAGAGGAGGAGGAGGAGAGGGGAGGGGAAGGGAAGGAGAAGGGAGGAGGTGCCGTGCCTGGCTCTTGTTGAGACAAATCTTTCGCTTCCCCATCCACGACAACTGACAGGAGGTGAGGAGTGAAGTGAAGATGATAAAGTACCTGACGGTCAGAGGAAAAGTCCACAGTCCATCCATCGACGAACGCATTCATGAGCTGAGGGGGAGGAGGATATTCAGCAAGGAGAGAAAAGGTAGGAAGGGGCGAGAGGAGGAGGATGAAGAGCGGAAAGCCATGCAAGGGAGTGATAGGAGAAGGAAGGGGAAGGAAGGAGCGAGTGAGTGAGTGAAGGAGTGAGTGAGTGAGTGAAGGAGGGAGGGAGGGAGGGAGGGAGGGAGGGAGGGAGGGAGGGAGGGAGTTTTACCTCAGTGAAATATTTTGCCGGGTCCGATTTCTTCTGGTAGATGGCGAAGTTGGCATGACTGTAGGACTCGTAGAGCTGAATGGATATCCAATCGAAGGTCAGTATCTTCTTCTTTGCCATCGCCTGCTCCCTCCGCTCCAGCTCCCCCTCCTTCCTCCTCCCCGTGACCTCTGACTCCCCGTACACCTCGAGCACGTACGCAAGGGTCTGAGCAGGAGCGTCAAGGTCCCTCGGGTGAGGGGAAGGTAGTGGCTCACGTTTCTTCCATGGAAGCGAAACCCCGGCTCCAGCCCTTCCCACTCGTTGTACGACTGCAGCAGCGAGCGATTGTAGGCGCTGGTGGAGGGATCGAGGTAGGACTCCATGGCGGATAGAGAGGCCAGGTATCCATCCTTTTTGGCAAGCTACAGCACGATGGCTGTCAGTCAACTCCTATGATACACGGCCTCTTTCTCTTCCCTCTCCCCTCTCCCCTCTCCCCTCTCCCCTCTCCTTCCGCATTCCTACATTCTCCATGTTCCCCTCTCCTCCCTCTCCTGCTCTTTTCCTCTCTTCCCCTCATCTTCATCCTTTCTTTTGCCCCTCCTCCCCTCGGACCTTCTTTTCCCCTCCTGCGCTCTTTCTTGCCCCCTATCCTCCCCTCCTCCTCCCCTCCTCCCCTCCCCTCCTCCTCTCGCTCTACCTGTGAAACCTTTCCCATGAGGTCCATCACCTCCACAGTCATCACGTTTGACGGACTTTCCTCTGTGTCCGACCCCTCCACATCCCAGTCGATCCCGTCGTAGCCGGCGAAGCCGATCTGCGGCCTAGCCACCTCCTCCTCGTTCCACTTCTTCCACACAGCCCATACCTGCTCTACTGTGTCACTGAGAAGATGAAGAAAACGAGGAGGAGGAGGAGGAGGAGGAGGAGGAGGAGGAAGAGGGGGAGGAGGAGGCAGCTTTCCTTCTCTGCAGAGTTGGAGGTGTCGGGATGGGGCTGATCCCAGCCTCCGACACTGATCATGTGCAAAGTCTTCATCTTCTTCGCTTCGAGCTCGCTCGCGATCATGGCTGAAACGAGGACAAGTGTTAGTGCGATCGCAACGCCGCAAGGTTCAGCTCCAGTATCTCTGATCTGAAAGAGGTGGGATGATGGTGAGTTGCGAAGGTGAGTATCGCCATCAAACAGCTCATGAGAACAAAACGCACATACATGATGATTGCAAACAAGAGGGGAAAGAATTTCTACACGATTGTCGACCTATCGGGTCAAACATTGTGTCTGCTTAGCAATGTGGGCTTCAACTTACCAACACAATTCGGGTCTGGACCTCCCAAGCTGAGGAGAGGTACGTCATCTCATCGCATCTTGACTCGAATATCTTACATCATCGGTTCGCCGGAGGTAAAGTTCCGACGGATGTTGATAGAAAACCACATGATCACGTTGCAGCCCTTTCGTGACAAGTGAGAATGAGCAAGGAGAACTTCACAAGCCCGGTCCGTCACTGACCTGCTTAGCTGCTGTCAAGACTTTAGAGTCGCACTCCTGCCAGTCTGCATAGCATGCAGAGATGTGTGCCGGCAGCTTCCTTCCGCTCCTCCATCGCGTTCGTCGCACGGTGTAGCTCTTTGTATCGCTGCCAGCCCTGCCTGCCTCCTGTCTTCCTCTCATCTCCCCCTGCTGCAACTTCGCTCCTCCTCTCTGCCATTCTCCCCTTCCTTCCTCTCCTCTTGCCGCCTGGACTGCCACGAGCGCGGCGGCCAACGCCATGAGAAACAAGCGTTTCGTCGCCATTGCGAACAAACTCAATTGTTACTTTATTAATTGAGTAAACTTTAGAGTTACAAAAATCTCTCAGGAAAGCTACCAGGAACTGTACCAGGAAACCTACAGCAAAGACATGTATGTGAGGGGATGAGGGCGAGAGATGTCATATAGGGGATGAGGGCCATGTTAACCTTCGAAAACTGGCGGGTGAAGGCTTGTTGAACATGGTGGGAGGAGAGGGAAGAGAGGAGAGAGGAGAGAGGAGAGAGGAGAGAGGAGAGAGGAGAGAGGAGAGAAGAGAGAGGAGAGAGGAGAGGGCAGAGAGGATAGAGTATAGAGGAGAGAGGAGAGAAGAGAGGGGAGAGAGGAGAGGGGAGAGATGATATGAGAAGAAGTAGGAGCAGGAGGACGAGGACTGCAGGAAGATAACGTGAGGAAGAGCATCGTGAGAGTAAGAGAATTATGTTCTGGGGTTCGGATGGCAAAAAGTCGAGGGGTTTCAAGTGCGATGTTGATGAGCAGGCAGGATCAGGGACAGGAGGTGCGCAACTCGGTATTATGGTGAAGGAGCCTTCCATTTTAGTCACCGCCCTGCTGATGCTCCAGGGCGAGAAGAGAATGTATAGGCTTCTATGAATCAGAATAGATACATCCCCAAGTTCAGTGGAAGTAGCATCAACTCCTATCCTTCAAAATGAGTTGTAGATGCTGTTGACAACCGCGGTTTCGAGGTGTAAAGGATGGAAATTGACGAGATTGGCAGGATGGGAGTACAAATTCGATGATGTCGGGCGGGCGGGTCTGCAGTTGAAACGATCCCCCACCCGTTATCATGAGTGTCCGACCGCGTGCGGAGACGGCCGTGCGGAGACTTCGATGGAAAAGCGACTTTGAGAAGAAGTGTCTTGTTTCTAACTTCGAGAGGAGGGGATGGAGAAAGGTAATGGACGACGAGGATGAGTACTGGAATTTGTACTGGGCCAGCAAAGGAACGCACCTCTCTCCTCTGATGATGAGGTTGGGGGAAGACCAGATGGTGAATCATTATCCCAACCATTATGAGCTCACACGAAAGGATCTGGTTGTCAAGAACATCAAGAAGTACAGGAAAGAGATGGAGAGGGCGGGGAGGGGGCATGAGGTCGATGACATAGTTCCTGTTACCTTTGTGCTTCCCAACGACTATCCTCTGTTTGTTGAAGAGTTCCGGAGGGTGGAGGCCGAACAGGGAAAGTCCACGTGGATCATGAAGCCATGCGCCAAGTGTCAGGGCGTAGGGATCTTCCTCATCAGCAAGCTGTCTCAGATCAAGAAGTGGGCAGTGAAGAACGGAGAGGCTACCGGGAGAGATCAGTACGTCGTGTCCAGATACATCGACCATCCACTGCTGGTCGGTGGAAGGAAGTTTGACCTTCGAATCTACGTGCTCGTCACGAATTACAATCCTTTGCGAGCATACCTGCACTCGCAAGGTTTTGCGAGGTTCTGTACAGCGAAATATTCGTCATCCCCAACGGACTTAGACAATATCTTGATGCATCTCACGAATGTGGCGGTTCAGAAGCAGGCAGAGGAATACAATGAAGATCATGGAGGAAAGTGGCATATCAAGAACTTAAGACTGTGGCTGCAGGTCAATCAATCGTGCTGTCAGAGCATGGCAAGATCGGGTTCTCCTCTAGGTACTGACAGTGCAACAGGCGATTTATGGACAGGAGCGAACGGAATCTTGTTTCCATCAGATCCGCTCGTTGATATATCACAGCCTCAAGGCTACCCAGAGCATCATCATCAATGATAAGCACTGCTTCGAGGTCAGTCAGCCTGCGCTCCTCCCTCTGCTGACTTCGGTTCTCTAGCTGTATGGTTATGACGTCCTCCTTGACGCCAATCTCAAGCCATGGCTGATAGAGGTTTGATGGTCACATCGAGCCTCCCGAGGGTAATGGCTCATTAGGTGAATGCGTCTCCTTCACTCTCAGCGACTACATCCAACGACTTGACGCTGAAGACTGGTACGGACACGTGTATGCTTATTCTCTCGCTCATCAGTTCTCTCAGGGGTTATCAATGATGTTCTTAACATCGTCTTCCCTGATCAGTTTCCTGAAGTGAACAAGAACAATAACAGTACGACTTCTACTACTTCGAAACTCCCTTGGTGACCTGACTTACTGCTAGGAGGAGACGATTGTTGGCGACAAGGAGGTTTCTTCCCCCTTGTAGATGAGCTCACGGGTGCGCAAGGCTATCAGAGCTTAAGGATGAACTGGCCGTGATTGGCTACTTTCACTGTCTCGAGTCCTTCAAGACTTCTCTTGCCAGGAATGTCCAGTGGTATATCAAATCAGGGCCATGATGTTAGATAGAACATGTTGGGAACACGAATCTCTCAATCCATCTCTCAATCCATCACAATGCACAAACCTATAATGGCATTTTTTTGCTAGTGTGCTCTGCCGCACTTCAGGACAGGTTGGGGTTTGACGTGATTCCTACTTGAAGCGTGGAGCAGTTTAAACGATATGGTTTTTCATTCACTTGTTGCCGTTGTCAGCCTTCTGTTCATGCGTTTGAGGTTCTGGCTCTTTCTTCGCTTCCTTGTCTTTCGCTGCTCCTTCTTGCTCGTCATCGTCCTCTTCTTCGTCGTCTTCCTGCTCGTCATCTCCCGCAAGGAATTCTTTATAGTGCTCAGGGTGCTCGGCGAAGCACATCTGCATCGCTTTAAAGCTTTCCAAGCAATCCGCCCCTCGTTCCTCCTCTTTGCTGTCAAGAAAGCATCGATACCTGGGTATCACGCAGTCAGCCAAACGCAATCATCCCGCCACATGTGGTGATAAGCAGACGGGACAGCAGGTACACGACAGAGAACATGCTAATGGAGCAGATGCACATCTTTCGAATTTAAAACATAAACATTCATGCACGGGGAGAGGAGAAGAGACTGAGGATATCCGCGGTAAACCCACAATGCAGAGGGGGGGGATTTACGAGGACAGGAAAGGAAACTCACGCAACTACAAACTTGTCGCCGCAGGGCCCCTCCTTCATGTGCTGGATGCAAGGACAATCCAAGGGGTCTCCCTGGTACTTCTCCGCCTCCGCCATGCCCTCCTCTAAGCTCTTCGGCTCCCCCTCGCCCTGCGCCGCCATGCTCGCGCCTAGCCTTGGGACAGGGTGTGAATGACTTTCAAGGGGGTGGGTGTTTGCAAATGACGGGTGGGTGGTCATTTGGTGGTAGTAAAAGCTGTGGCTGTAGTCTAGTGAGGGTGGGTAGAGGTCAGCAACGAAAGGTGGTGGTAGGGGTACAAGTGGTCCTCGGGTAGGGTGGGTGGGATTGGGCGCAGTGCGGGGGACGAGGCCCACGAGGAGCCTGATGACGTAAAAGCTGGTGACGGGGTAGGGGTAGGGGGTAGGGAGTCAGAAGGAGGGGTAGTAATGATAGAAAAAGTGGGGTGGTGGGTATTGCTTTCTAGAAAGACCCCAATGAGTCCTATAGTCAAATATTCATGTCCATAGTCAAATAAAGTCTCAAACTTTGCCATCATCAGAAACTTTGTCACAAAGTTTGCGGCCTCGTTCTTGCCAAAACTTGAGGCCTCCCTGAGGTGCTGCGCTGCGATGCTGGAAATCCTGTGCCGCGCGGGGCATGGTCGGCCAGGGAAGAATGCATACGAGCGTAAGTTTGCATGCTGCCAGTAACAGAGATGATGTACGCTGCTGTTGCGTGATGCCTGATGGGACCTGACTAGGCTGAGACCTTAGTTGTGAAGTTTACAAATGATAGCATGAGTAGTTTAATGATTGCCATTGGCATGGCCAATGCTTGTGTGAACAAGTCAAACAGTCTCGGAAGAGAGCAGGAGCTTGAAAAAGATAGGATTGTACCTCGAATGTGCCAAGTACAGATGGTAGCAATCAAACTTCGTAGGAGAGTGCCTGTTAGTTCGCAGCGGCTGAGAAATCATGCGAAGGGTCATCTGATCAATTCGCAAGCATGATGACTCTTGTGGAGGGGATTTCATGTGTAGCATCTTTCCTCCTCCTCTCAGACGTACTGATGACGAACATTCAGCATGCCATACTGCGAGCTGGTACCTTGACCCCAAGAACGTCCCCGGTGGTGCTGACGAAGGGATCATCGCCCTAAAGCCCCGCCAGAAGCCATCGTGGCGATCGTGATGCGCCGAAGAAGTTATTCTTTCCTTATAACAGCATTTTCGCTAGAGCTGCTACATGAACATCCTTGCAACAAGAGAGAGACTTCTTGCTCACACGTGTGAAGGAAGATAACTGTCGACTATCCCCTGTCTTTGAACACCCTCCCCTTCCCCCTTGAACAATGTTTCTTCTTGTTCATTCAAGCTATCAAAGACACGCGACCGTGGGAACATGTGCTGGAAGATCCCCGCGTATCGCAAGCATGTCCACCATCATGACCTGCTAGCATCCGACTCGTTAGGTCCCATCCCTCCCGCCTCGAAGAATTCCACCTCGAGCTTCTTTCCTCCTTGATCACGGAAGAGGCCGTTGGGGGAGGAGGAGGAAGTAAAGTACTTCTCCTGCGCTGCTGCCTCCTCTACTGCCTCTGCCGTGCTCTGTGCTGCGGATTCGAAGATGGTTCCGACGCTGGAGGCTCGGAAGGAATCGAAGAGGAAAGGCTCGTCGCAGGTGGAAGGATGGAGCGCTTGCTGCGGCGGTTCTTCGGGGGCTGGCTGGAAGTTGGGAGGAGGCTCATTCCTCGGTGGCTCGAGCACGAGGACGCTCTCCTCCATGGAGCCGTCCGACGATCCGGCATGCCCGTTGACCGCGGCGAACACGTCCTCCGCTCTTCTCCTCACCTCCATCGTTACTCGAGATCCTGCTGGGATCTTTGCCTGCTCGTTAGCATCCAAAGAAGCGGTGGCGACAGGCACGTACCTGCTGCTGTCCGAGGAGACGTAGAAGCTCTTTGAGCGGCTGGGCCTTCGGGTCGACGAAGAGGCCCCCATCGTTTGGGAGAAAGGTCTGCCCTGATGTGAGGAGATGTGAGGATGAAGTGTGGAAGACCTTGTGAAGATCCTGAGAGTCTGAAGTGAAGTCAAGGATGATCCCGTCCAAGGTCGGGTCCCCCTGTGCGAGCTGCAGGAGCTGAAAGAGCTTTAGGATCGAGTGTGCTGGTAGGGTCTCTGTTACCTCTAGCAAGTTCGCACTGAGAAGAACTGAGGCAGACGAACTGAAGTCCAGCTGCGGGTTGGACAGGATGATGTCTACCAGGCCTAGCTGAGAGGCGGAGGAGGATGGCGAAGTCTGGAGAAAGTGAGGAAAAACGCCTGAAGGCACAAAACTCAGACCTGCTTCTGCTCCTTGTCCGTGTCGGAATTCCTCGAGCTGAAATGTGTAGACAATTCTGTCCGTTCTCTAGACTCCATCCCGCCTACAGCAACGGGGAAGGCAGAGATTCCTGCTTCCCTCCTCCCCTCATCCCTTTCTGCTGTCCTCCTCGTGCTATCGGTTGACACTGGAGCCTCCGCAGGTGCACTGCTTCTTGCAACCTGGCCGCTCCGTATTGAGTTTCTCTCTACCTGCTGCACCGGTTCATGTGTAGTGCCCCCCAGCTTGATGGAGAGGAAGGCAAAGAAGACTCCTCCGAAGATGTAAGCCACTGACATGATCAGCTCTGCGAGCTCGCGCGAGCTGGTGTTGCTCAAGATCCCAGCTGCCAGGCGAAGGCCGAAATAAAGGAATCCGAAGAAGACCGGGTACTCCGTGAAAATCCACTCCCAGCCAAAGGAAGAGAACTTCTGGTTAGAAAGAAAGAGTTTCCATACCAGCAGGACTAAGTAGCTGAAGCTCAGAAGCATGTCTTGGAAGAGATGGAACGGATCGATGCTGCCTTTGGTCAACGTAAGGTTCGCCAGGTCAGACGCCTCTTCTTCTGTGCTCCAACTCGAATTCTTGATCGCGTATAAGGTCTTAGCCGTGTCTATCATCAGGACTGCAGCGCAGATTGAGCTCAACAGCTGGACGGCTGAGAAGTCTCTGGACTCTGACAGACGTGAATGATTCAGGTTGACGGAGCCTGCCAGGACGAGGAGGAAGAACCCTTCTATCAGCCTGACGCTGAACCGAACAAGCTGCAAGTCTTGTCCCCAAGTATCCACTGAGAAAGACGCCATGTACAGGGCAAACAAGGCGAAGCTAATCAGCGACAGAGAGGGCAGCGAGAACCAAAGACAGGCAGAGCATCGGTCCGATCGAGCGCAATGCTGATTTTTCTTCTGCTCTACAAATTGCTGCTCCAGCAAAGAGAGCATTCTCTCCATCTCATTCATCTTCTCTTGATGGCCAGAAAACTTGTCCACGAGAATTTCGAGGGTGCTCTGCGTTTGCTCGAAGACAGACTCCAGGCTCTGGACGCGCTGGTTGACCTCCCATGCAGCCATCGCCATGCTCTGATGGTCATCCTGCAAGTCCAGAGGAGCTGAGACGTTGACTGAGCTTGACAGCATCTGCTCCGACGTGGCTGCCCTGTGTTGAGGGCTCAATGGATTCGACGACCCACTCATTCCTCCTTGAGCTCCCTGAATGGATGGCGTCAGGAGCGATCAGGCAAGAACCGCCTCCAAGTCCCGGGGCGTGAGAAAAGAAGAACTCCTCTGCCTTCTTCCCGCTTCACAGTCTACCATACTCGATACTTCCTATCCTTCACTCGCATACATACGCTCCGACCGTTTCATCTTGGTAGCTTCTGGTCTGCCTCTCTCTAACTTTGTCATCCCCTCCTTTCTATCATTCCAGTCAGTCTACTGCTGTCGCACCCCTCTTGTATTACATGAAGATTATTCAGCCATACGAGGTCTCCAGTTCTCCCCTGATACTCGTTTTCTGATATTCTTTCTCCTGCTCTTCCTCTACAGAACGAGTTTCACACGCATCCTGCCCATCGATCACACCCTCTCCGCTTCCTCTTCTCCTTGCCTCGCCGCGTCATGTCTCTCCTCCCTCCTCTCCATCTTCCTCCCTCCTCCCGCATGGTCGCGTGTAGCATGTTATTCCTTCGGTTCATCTAAGTTGTCATTTTCTTCATCACCCGGCAACTACCAACCCCCTCCTTTGCATACCTTCCCACTTACATACCCCTGATATTACTGTTCAAAGCACCCGTACTAATAGGAAAAAGAAGTACCCACCCGTGGAGTTTGACCACCCCTAGAGTTCAAACCCCCTGATACGTTTGACTCCCGAGTAGCGCCTGAGCTTCAAATTGAACCTCATCCCTCCTCTGACCGAGCTGCGGCGACCCGGTCACTGGGGTGACGGTGACCGGCCCGGTGACCGGCCGCCGCACCGTGCGCCGCGGCAGCCGCCCCGGGCCGGCCCGGCCCTGGGCCGGGCCAGACGGTCACGGTCACTGTCCGAGTCACACGGTCACCCCCCGAGTCGGAGGCTACACCGTCGGGGGTGTAGAACTGATTACTCAAAGTGATACTATATTCGAATTGACGGGGGGGGGGGGCGCCTCTGAGTCTGCCGGGCGGCCGGGTCGTGCAATCATAGTAAAGGAAGTACTACTGACTTGATATTAGATAAATCCCCCCCCCCCCCTCTCAGGCTTCTCCGACCGGGCCGCACGGTGACGCACGTTTGCAAAAGGAGTATCGTTTAGGTTTATGCTAGAAAATCCAAGGTTTATGGTAATTAAAGCAGCCTAAGTGCCATGATCGGATGGCAGTTCAATTTGAAAGTTCAAGGGGTTCTGCAGGGGGTTGTGATCATGCCATCCGAAAGGGCCGGGCCCGGTATCACAACACAGTGAAAAGGCGTCCGACTGCCGGCGACCCCACACTCGGATCCTGGACCGACCGGCCCCGGATGCCGCTGTGCAAGGCATTAGTTTGCAAGAGTCGGATCACCCAGTGAGACCGTCTTGCGAGGCCGAGGCGAATGGACCATCCAGCGCTGCCGTTTCCCGAAGTTGCAACTGACACGGTCACTGAGTGACCGACAGTTGTTCCGAAGTTCGCCGAGCGATGCCTCGGAGGCGGGCCGCCGGCTCGGGCATTTCCGGGTTTTTTTCATGCCCGGCCGCACCGGGCACTGATAACGCGGCGACACGTCAATCAGGAGCTTTCAGGGGCAGGTTCAGCAAGGGATTCACATAGAAACATGTCTAACTAGAAGTTAAAGTCACGAGGCAGCAGTTCGTCGACTGCGGATCACCAGGTAGGCGGTAAGAAGCGCTGCCGCAGCGCAGACTCCAACGAGGCTCAGGCTGGTCGCGGAAGGAAATGAAGTCTCGGGTGCCGGCCTAGCTTGCGGTTCTGTATCCTCAGAGGTTGGAGCAGACTTGCTTTTTGTCTTCTTTCGCTTCTTCTTCTTCTTCTTCGCTTCGGCGGAGGACGGCACCTGTTCCTCTGTCTCCTTCACCTCCTCCACCTCCTCCGGATTTGCGACTTTCGGAGCAGGCGCCACACTCTTCGCCTGCTCGTTCTTTACACGCCGGGACTGTTGGCTGCCTTGCCTGCTCCCCCTCTTCAAGTTTGACACCAGCTCGCGCGTGTTGAGCGCCGAGGCCTCTGGCATGCTGGTTGACAGGGCGTTGTCCGGCAGATCAGCCAGCCAGTCAGGCAACGGGTCGATCACCATCTTGTCTGCGTGCTCAGCGAACCTTTCCTTCCAAAGGAGAGGGACGTTGTACATATCTCGAAGTTGCAGCAGCATCTGGCGCTGAACTACGGTGTCGTACTCCAAGGTGATGGCTTCGGTGAACAGCTCACGTGCCTCCACGAAGTCCATTCGAGACTTCCCAGCGTCACCCTGCACCACAGCTCGCGACTGCAGGGCGAGCGACAGGATGGTCAGCGCCTCGGTGCTTCGCTCGATCTCGAGACAATTTCTCAGCCGGGTTATCGCCTGCTCCACCAACTGTGTCGAGTTACCCACGTCATACTGTGAGAGCTCAAGCAGGGAACGCGCGTACGACTTGAGCAGGTTCGGGTCCTCGGGGCTCTTCTTCAGCTTCAGCTCTAGCGCAGCGTGCTGCTCCTGCACCATCTGCACGTACTCCTGCAACTGCTCCTCCTGAGTCTTCCCCTGCATCCGCTTTGCTGTTTCTTGCACATTCGCTCGCTCCTCGTACGCATTCTCCGGTGTCGCGATGACGCCAATGTGCGGGTATCGCTTTGCCCCCTTGCTGAAGCACAGCTTGCACTTGGAGAAGTACTGCTCAGCCTGCTTGTCGTCCTCCTCGTACAGGAAGTTGATGTAAAAGACACTGCCAAGCTGAAAGCAACAGTAAGCAAGCATGCAAGCGCCCGTGCACAGCTAGATCACAGCTCACCTGAAATATTGCATAGTCTCCGTTAGAGGTCATCGCATCCGGGTTGATCTTCATCGCCTTGTTGAGCTTGTCCCTCGACTCGCGCAGCATCTCCTTCTTCCTCTTTATGTCGCCCTCTGCCATTGCAAGATACGTGAGGGTACAACCCCATTCTACCAGCGCCGAATCGTTGTCGGGATCCCTCTTGTGTGCAGCCTTGCAGTAATCCACCTTTGACTTGAGAACGTTGATGTATTCCTCCTCTCCCTCCTGCATCCTTGTGCCCAATTGAGCGTTCATGTTGTCGCGCTTGTCGATTCACACGACTCTCTTATCTCATCCAACCAGTACTGCAAGCAGGTGTGAGGGAAACAACAAGGAAACCCTTCCAACCCTTCCTCCTCTCTCTTTCTGGCGACGTAACAGCGCACTTCTACAAAACACATCTTGTTCGACAAAGTGAAACTTGCAAAACTTGTAAAACTCAGAAACCTGGAACCTCCTCTCGACACACTCTTGTATTCACTCTTCTTCCTCGTTCTCTCATCACGGCTCGTTCTGCATCTTCATTCTCTCCTCCTCCTCTTCTTCCTCCTCTTCCTCCTCTTCGTTGCGTCCGCATTGCCTGCGATCAATGTCCCCGCATGCAGCTATAAGGACAACACCCTCTCCAACAGTTTTTTTTTATATACTACCCCACCACCTTTTGACCTCAAAAAGAATTGAAAAATAGGGGTACTTATAATCTCCTCCCTTAAATTTTTTTGAAAGCACAGTTGAACAGCGGGGATGAGGGCCTTGCATACTCAATGACCAGGGGGTTAGGGTACCTACCCCTACTTACTTTTTAAGCTTCGTACCCCCCTTGTGGACGGATACAAAGGGGTACAACGCTACTGGTGTTCTGTGTATAGTCTACTGTGGGTAGTAATGAAAGGGGGGTACGTTTCGTGGGGGTGGTGATGTCCTTCTTCAACCGTAGGGTGGGGTAGTGGCAACTTGAACCAACTGACGGCGAGTGAAATGCAGTGGTGGAGAAGAGGAAAGGAGAAGATGCTGATGCTGATGATGACGATGGCGAACAAAATGGAGGGAAATTTATGATTTACAATGTCTAGGATGATAATAGTAGTGATGATACGGCTGTGGATGATGTGTGTTGAAGAAAGACCATGGAAGAGGAAGAGGAAGTGGACTAAAAGAGAGAGGAGTGAAGTGAAGGGATGCAGACTGTGGAGCGAGGGGGATTTGTGAGGATGACACCGAAGAAAGTGATAAGTGAAGAAAGTTTCACGCAATGAACATGGGAAGAGAGAAGAATCAGACGTAGCACTGCGGGAACGTGAGTTCCCCCATGTTGAGAGGTCAACGGGTTGTGTTGGGCGCAGGTTGATGTGAAGGGGCGGTATGAGGAAGGCAAGGCACGAGTAATACGAGGCAGACGCGAGGAAAGTGGGAGACGCCGCCATGGAGTGATCTGGTACAAGAGAGTTCGATACCTGCACAAGAGTCGATTCATTCGAGATATGTATAAGTGATCGATGCCATTGTGACTGGTTGGCTCGCAGGTTTTCCTAGCGGCGTCACTGGCAGGTTCCTGCAAACATGCAGATCTTCATTCGTAACTTGCATGGCGTTTCGCTCCCCCTCCGAGTCTGTGAGGACGACAGCATCGCGCGGGTGAAGCAGCAGCTAGAAGAGCGTGAAGAGGTATCGTGGGATGAACAGAGGCTGGTGTACAACGGATACGAACTAGAGGACGAGACCCTACTGAGCGAACTTGAGCTCGTGCCCGGCTGTACCCTCAGTCTGCACGCGTCGCTCAGAGGAGGTATGCCGAAGAAGAAGGGAGGGAAGAAGGGAGGAAAGAAGGGAGGGAAGGAGGGGAAGGGAGAGAAGGGAGCGGCGGAGGACGACGGGCTGGAGGGACAAAGCGTGGAGGAGCTGAAGGGTCAGATCCATGACATGAAGGATGGGCTGAGGAAGGAGATGGAGGAGCGAAACTACTTCCAGCTGGAGCGAGACAAGATCAACACTTTCTGGGAGATTACCAAGAAGGAGCTGGAGGAGAAGAAAGCGGAGCTGAGGAACAAGGATAGGGAAATGGAGGAGATGGAGGAGAGACATCAGGTGGAGATCAAAGTGTACAAGCAGAAGGTGAAGCACTTGCTGTACGAGCACCAGAACAGCATCACTCAGCTGAAGACGGACCTGGAGATGGCGACGAAGCTGCTGCAGGACGAGCACAGAAACAGGGAGAAGGAGCTGAAAGACGACAAGAGGAGCCTGAAGCTCGAGCTGAAGGAGCTCGAGCTTGCGCATGAAGACTTTGTGCGGAACTTGAAGGAGTCGCACGACAAGCAGATCACGCACCTCCGGTCAGAGTTCGAGCAGCAGGCGAAGGAGCTGCAGGGGAAGTACGAGAAGAAGATGAAGAATCTGCGAGAAGAGCTGGTGATGATGATGATGATGATGGGGAGGAGGAGGAACTGACAACTTGTTGCAGGAGGGGAGGAGGAAACTAGAGATTCATGAGGTGGAGGAGAGGAAGAATTTTCATATCAACGAGCTGATGAAGAAGCATGAGAAAGCATTCGGGTAAGGGATGAAGAAGAGAGTGGAGGGAGAAGAATAATGATGGCTTTTGTTGTCCTCCTTCTCATTTTCGCACCATTCTTCTCTTTTCCATCCCTTGTCCTTGTCATTATTCGTCTTTGTTGAGAGATGCAGAGTTTGAGCAGGAAGGAGAAGTGAAGAACGATTGTTTCAATCCTGATCGACTTTTCTCCTCAGCGAGATCAAGAATTATTACAATGACATCACGCACAACAATCTGGATCTTATCAAGTCTCTCAAGGAGGAAGTTGCAGACATGAAGAAGAAGGAAGCCACAAACGAGAAGCTCATGTGACATGCTGTGTTCACAACCTTTCGTCTGCGATGACTCTGTTGTCCCCCAAGGTTTGAGATCGCACAGGAGAACAAGAGATTGTCCGAGCCACTCACAAGAGCTCTCAAGGAGGTGAGGGAGATGTGATGTGATGTGATGTGATGTGATGTGATGTGATGTGATGTGATGTGATGTGATGTGATGTGACGTGATGTGATGTGATGTGCAGTATGCACTCTCGACAGATCTGATGACAACACTTCAGGTTGAGCTTCTTCGTCACGAGTTGTCAAACTACGACAAGGACAAACTTTCTCTCCAGGTGAGTCTGATGGCAGAAGACTTATATCCTCCCTCCTCACTTCTCCTTCCTCCCTCC
>NW_005434662.1:1041461-1041991 GCF_000315625.1 Guillardia theta CCMP2712
TCTCTCTGTCGGCCTGTCCGTCCCTCTAACTTTTTCTCAGCTCGCTGAGTTTGGAATCCCTCTCGAGGAGCTGGGCTTCAAACCTCTTCATGCCCTCACCACCACGGCCCCAGCTGGTCTTGTCGCCTCTTAGACATCTTTCAGTACATTCCTGCTATGATCCCTGTCGCTCCCAACTGTGAAAATCTTCTCCCTCTCCCCCTCATCCCTCTTTCCTGCTCCTCTACTTCCTCCCCACCCCTTTCCTTCCTTCCTCCTCCTCCTCCTCCTCCTCCTCCTCCTGCTCACCCGCCCCCTTCTTCCAATCCTCGTACGCTTCCCCTCCTTCCCCCGTCCTCTTCGACCAGGATTTCGTTGTACAACCATCTCCTCCCTCCCTTCGCATTTACTGTCCTTCACTTCACTTGCTCAAGCGCTGCAGCTTCCTCCCGTGCAGTTCAGCGCGTGACTCATCATGAAGCTCAGCGCCTCCTCCAGCCCCTCATCGCAGAACTCATGCTGCAAATGCTCGTCACTTTCTGATTTTCTCC
>NW_005434662.1:1042671-1086841 GCF_000315625.1 Guillardia theta CCMP2712
GACCTGCAGCTTCTCAACGGGTGGGGGGTGGGGGGGAAGGAGCAGGAGGAGGAAGGAGGAAGAGGGAAAAGGAGGAGGAGGGAAAGAGCAGCATCAAGAGGAGGGGGAGAGGGAAGACGAGGGAGGGGGGAAGGTAGAGGAGGTGATATCGATGACAACGACAATGGATATGGTTTCAACAAGAGCGCCGCAGCTTTTACCGGCCGTTTGAAAGACTTGAGAGCGTTGATATCCTGTAAACAGCATTCAATCATCCTCACCCTCTCCTCTCGTCTTCTCTTCACCTCTGCGATCACCGGGGCTCCCCGTTGGTCCCTCGGCTGAACTTGCGATCAACCCACATCCCTTCCACTCCTCCTCCTCCTCCACCACCACCACCACCACCACCACCACCACCTCCTCCTCCTCCTCCTCCTCCTTCATCACTCCCACCACCACTTCTCCTGTTCCTTCTCACCATGTGCCAGAAAATTGCAGGCGGATATTTCTCTGTGAGGTGCTGCAAAGGTGAGATTACACAGGATAAGTTGCACGCTATTCCACAAAAGAAATTCTTATGAAGATCATATGGTTGTACAAACGCAGACACTGTGTAAACATATTCGTGTACAGGCATACCAACATCGTGTACCAATGACATCCAAAAACATCACTAGCAGTTTCATCTTGTACAAAAATTATGAAATTGCCAACCTCTGGTGGGACCGGCATGATCTGAACAGCAATTGCTGCCTGCAGAAAGTTTGAGAAATAGCGTTTCCCACATCCGTAGAACTTCTGCAACTTCACTCTACTCTCCACGTGCTCCTCCGCTCCATCGCTCGCTTCTACATCCTTCCCCTCTCAACTTGCTCCTCCTCAGACTTACTGGGGGTTCAGACGAGATGCCCAGCGCATGCACGATGGCTCCTCCCGAGGAAGCGCCGAGAGCGACAAGCTGCAGGCGAATCAGGGGAGAGGATGGAGTGGGAGGAGAGGACAGGAATCTTCTCGAGATTGTTGGTCTTTCTGAATGATTCCACTGCCTTCTTGATACGAGCTAAGGGGAAAGTGAGGATATGAAACACTGAGAGGGAGGGAGAGGAGGAGAGGAAAGGAGGGAGGGAAAGGGAGGGTGCGAGGGAGAGGGAGGGAGGAATGGAGGGAAGGGGAGATAGGGAAGGAAGGAGGGAGGGAGAGGGATGGAGAGGGAGTACGAAAGGACATTATCCAGAAAACGTCTGCGCAAGAATTCGGCAGGAATGAAGCAGGGGGGAGGGAAGGAGCAAGGTGAGCTGGAGGAGAGGACGCGCGGGAAGGTTGAAGAAGAGAACAGGGGGAAGAGGCCTTCGGGACAACATGACAGGAAGAGCCGATGCTCACCGACATCGTCTTGTGGGTTCCAACACTTGCTGCCTCGGTCTTGACTCGTGACTGCTCTCCTACATTAGAGGAAACAAGAGGAGGACGTCGTGAAGCGAGTGAACATGAAAGAGGAAGGGGAGGGAGGAGAGAGAAGGCAGAGGAGAGACGTACAAGCAGCGACGGAGACGGGGAGGTAGCAGAGAGCGAGAGCGAGAAAAGTAGGGGAGGAGGAAAAGGAGACGGAGTGGAGAGGGGGAGGGAGAAGGAGGGTATATGTAAAACACTCAGCAACCTGCAACGACTGAGAGTCCCTTATCGAGAGCCGTTGAGACTATCTTCCTTTCTATTGGCAACCCAATACATTCCTGTGTTTGACAATGATATCCCTTCCTTGCTCCCTCCCCTTCCTCGCTCCCCTGGCTCTCTGGCTCCCTTCCCTCGCTTTCCTTCTTTCCCTCCCCCTCTCCTCCCTCCTCCCTCCTTTCTCCCAGGCACGAGGATTCAAGGAGGGCGGTCACAACACCTTACAGTCGTCGCTCTTGTCGAAGAAGTCAGTAGCAGAATGAGAGCAGCCTGCGCTGCTGTCAGTCCCTGACCCTCCTCGCAACATCTCGATGTTGCCACCGTGAGCAAGGAACAGGATGGCACGAGATGTCTTTCCCCGAGCTTTCTCGACTGTCTGATAAACCTGTACGTTTGCAAACAAGTCGTTCAGCTCAAGGAGTTAACATCACTTCGCAGCTCAAACACCATTTCGATCCCCGAATCGGATAGGGTTGTCTTGATTCCTCGGACAGACTGAACCGCCTCTCTACTCTCGCTCTTCTTGCTTTCTTGCAACCTTCAAAAAGATAGAGTGAACGGATCTCACAACCACAAATCTGCTTCAACGTTGTTTTCTCTTCAGCACTGTGAGAAGCTCTTGTGGCTTCAACTCCTGCATGAGATCGATTTTTGTTCCCACCTGTGACATTTTACATCTCACCACTCACAGAAACAGGACGAGTTTGTGTCACACTTTCTCTCAAATCTACTTCAAGCCCCTGCTGCTTTGTTGTCGAGCTTGATCCAGTCGCTGCGAACTATTCACAATCGGGGACGTCAAAACGAGTGTCTCAAACCAAATGTTGTGACAAAAAAGACGACAACAAGAGCAGTCGCAACTATGATACACGTCTTGGTCGTGTGATCATTCATGGTCTGTCGGCATGTCAGATCGGACATCATCTTCAACCTATTCCGCACCGGATGTCTCGGTTTCTTTGGACGCATCCTGCAATCACCGTCAACACCCTCGAATATCCCACAAGGACACGTCATGCTCAAGTAAAGATGAAACTTGGTGGTCCTATCACAGTGTTTCGATGATCTGAGACCTAAGGTTGTCGTTGGATAAGAATCATCGGAGATAGACAGCTCTTTCCCGTGCACAACATCAGTCTATCCTCTGCATCTGCATCTGCTTATCCTTCTGATCATCATCTCCTTCGGTTTCATCGTCCTGCAACCTTCACCGTTCTCCTGTCCTCCTCTTGTACATCTTCATCGCCTTCCTTCCCTGGCACATCCTAGTCATCCCGTTCCTGCTGGGGTGCAAGGCCATACATAGGGGTACTTTATAGGTGAATAAGAAGGGTGGGTGTGTACAAGTGAAGGGGTGATATTTGACTACAAAAGGGGGGTAGACATGGTTTGTTGCCCATAGGGCTCCGAGTAGGAAGGGGTCGTGATGAAAAGTGGGGTGTTCTGCCTAAGAAATGGGGGTATGTTTAACAAGGGGTGGGTCTCAACACATCCCCACTTAGGAGGGGGTAGGGTATATTCTATGTTTGGGTGGGTACTTCATTGGAAACATCGAGGGCGTAGATGAGAGGGGTACTCCGCAGTGGGTGGGGTTGAGGATTGGGTGGGGTGCTCCCAGATCGCCCTTTGTTTGTTTCCCGATGTTGGATTCAAACTTTACTTTTTAATAACAAATATCAGTAAAATTTCAATTATATTATATTATATTCAAATTTGAAAGTTCATAATCGAACAAAATAACCAACTATTTCGACAACTACAGATTGAGGACGTATGTCCAACCCGGTTCCGAAAACGACTAAAGTTTTGCAAGGAGACCGGAGGATGGCTGGGAGATCGTTGTTGAGATTCCTCCCACCAGTATGAAGTTGAGCAGGAGCAGGAGCAGGAGCAGGAGCAGGAGCAGGAGCAGGAGCAGGAGCAGGAGCAGGAGCAGGAGCAGGAGCAGGAGCAGGAGCAGGAGCAGGAGCAGGAGCAGGAGCAGGAGCAGGAGCAGGAGCAGGAGCAGGAGCAGGAGCAGGAGCAGGAGCAGGGTCAACAGGAGAGGAACAGAAAAGAAGAAAGGGAGTAGGAGCATGAAGATGATTGCACTAATGGTCCAGAGGCATTGCTCGTTGTGACCATCACCACTCTGTATACTGCATTACACCAACCATGACTTGCTCAAGTATTGTACTCAGCATCCCTGGATAGAAGCTGCTTCGATCACCTGGTTCTCGCTTCTTAGCTTCCATACTACTTGCTGTTCACACCACCTTTCATGTCCTGAATACTAACTACAATTGTACATGCACTTGCTAGTATCATTTGTTCAGAACACCACCTGTTTTCTTTTTAGCAAACCGCGATTCACTTTCCGTTGATTTCGGAACATGCATAAGACACTGACTTGAATTGTTTGGAAAGAATCGGATCAATCAAATGAGGCCGCTTCCTTTGAACAGAATGTCCCTTCTTGCCCTTGCGCTCGTGCTCTTTCAAGGTCGTTGGAACCTTTGTTCTATCATTTGTTTGCTAACATAATGAGATATAGGGGCCCACGGTAAAGAAAACAGCGTACCTGTGCAGAAAGGCCCGAACGGGTACGGAAATAGAGTGTGAAGAGTTTTTACACAGCTCTGATGTTCGTTTACAGAAAACCTCTGCCGTCTTGCTCCGAGGCGACGAATTGCTTCGATTGTTTTGTACAGCAGGTGATTCTCAGTTCTGGCTGCCCTTGTCCGTGTTGGCATGCGTATTTTGTTTGGCCCATTGCAAATTCTGCAGGACGAGAGAGCTTGCTTAACTTGCCTGACAAGTCAACATTTTGACATGGAACGTGATAGGAATGTTATCCTAACCCTCTTGGTGGTGATCCGATCTGTTCTCCTTGTGGCTGGTGTTCACACAGTAAGGAGACATTCATATTTCATGCTCGTGCTCAACTTTGCTGCAGACCACAGCGCAAGCTGGACTGCAGATGTCAAGGGGACTTGTGTGATAGCCCCCGTCGGAATGTTCGATTTTTGTCAGGTATCTTGCCTTACGAATCTCCTCCTCCTCACTCCGATCTCAGCTAGTGGATCCTGGAGCGGATAGATACTGCCCGGAGTCTGTCTGTAAGGTCGGCGACTTTGGCTGCGCCTGCAAGGACAATGTCTGTCCAGGTTGAGGACTGAACGGCACTTGTTGTTTGTGACTGGTGACCCGGGTTCACAGCGATTGAGAAGCTGATCGGTCTCTTCACCTTGGAAGGGATCTGGCTTATTCTCCTCACAACTCTTGCCATTGGCGTATGCGTTACAACGCTCTGTATCTGGTCGATCTGTTGTTCGAGGCAGCGCCGTGTCATCATCGTCAACTACTATGACCCTGAGGTATGTCTGATCCGATTCACCTCCTCTTACCTTGTCGGACGGTCACTTTGTGCGTGTATAAACAGAACGGTAGAGCTGCACTCCATGACGTCGTCAACGGCCCTGCACAGGGCGGCCTGCAAGTTAACGGCGCGACAACGGCATACACTCGCTTCCAGTAACTTAAGTATGATTAGTACCGCTTTCTGCCTGTCCCGTGAGTCAGGCGGTTTACTGCGGCCTACAGTGGCACGGTGGCAGCCTGTGCTATACTAGTAATTCCGAACGGTCCAGGCCGCCGCGGCCTGCTTGTTGCCAGCCTGTCACAGTGCCGCGATCATCCGGGCCCGGGGGCGGCAAGCATGGGCCGGGCAGCCTCCGTGACAAGTTGTGTGGGGCGGCTCAGTTAATCATCGGTTTAAAATGAGGCTCTCATAAACTTCATATCTCAAGCAGTTCAGTCAAGAAAACTCACTGAGAGTCTGTGGCAGTGGCATTCGAGTCTGTTCCCGCATAACTTGTACCGTACGGTACTGGTTGTACCAACTTGAACCTGACGGTAGTACGGTACGGTACTGTACGGTATGGTACGGTACGGCAGAAAGTACTACCAGTTCAGTGACCGTCTGCTATCCGTATTTGTAGGCCGATGTCAAATTTGAGTTTTAGAGTTACTCTTTAAAACCAGTTCTTCAAATGTCTGTTGATATTTCAAAATGTTTACTGCTGAAATCAATATATATAAAACTTTAGATTATAAGTCCTTTATTTCTTTGTATGAAAATTGAAAAACATTTTAAACAAGTGTACCATGGCTTGTCATTGATACGACCCCCCTACCCCCACCCACACGATGCCGTAACCGTCCCGTCGATTCCTCAAAACGCTGGGTAGGTCCTCTATATATTGGTGCGGGTAAGGAGGGGTGGTGATGTCCATTGAGGGGTGGATTCTGCATTATGAAATGGAGGGTCCTTTTCAGGCTCTTGACCTCTTTCGAGCAGGGTGGGTAGTCACTTCGTGGTGTTGATTGTCGGAGGTGGGGTGGCGGGGCCATGGGAGGTATGAGGGCGATGAGCATCCAGTTGATATTTGTGGGGTCGGGTAGTAGATTTGGGGGTGGGGTGGTATTTTCATGGTAGGTTTTCAATTAGATGTGCAGGGTGGGTCCCGGGACTGTCCGAAGTGGAGGGGGTACAGGGTGGCTGGATGGGAAAATGGGGCGGCAGGTGGGTGTTCACGCTCTGAATGGTGGGTACTTTTGAGGTCATACGGAGGGGTCAAAGCGAGGACAGGGGGTTGGACAGCACGGGTATTGGGAGTTTTGTGGGTACCACTGAGATTGGGAGGTAGAAAGAGGGGTGGGGGTGGGAATGGAGGGGTGGTGGGTTTCAAATATTTAGGAGCGACAATGCCGGGACGGAGAGCAAGGATGTATGTGGGAGGCGAGGAGGAAGGAAAAGGACGGAAGATGCAGATGTTATGGAGAAAAGAGTCGAGCTGGAGGAATGAGCGCAGGAAGAGGATAGGGATGAGGCACAAGACGCCAGGCCACAAAGGGCATGAAGACGAACAAGTCATGCGCAGTAGCATGTAGGATGGGAGATGAGAACAAGGATAGATGTTTATTTTGAGTAAGGAAATAGTTGCAGATGATCGAGTCCTTGGGGGGCTGGAATGATTTGAGGGTTAAATAGACAGCTAAGTTCTAGTCGTATTTCTCTTTGCAACACATCCTCCCCCCACACCCCCAGGTCATGGTCGTGAAGGAACACGAATGGGAGACAGAGGAAAATATTACAGTGTGTGGGGGCTCATGCACTCTCAATTTATCAAGCCGATAATATGCAGTCTCTCGAGCGACAAGTGTGAGAGAAAGGGTTGTTCCGGGTGTAGAGAAAGATATTCCTTGTTTGCTGATGACAGCCGTTAATCTTTCGCTTCAGATCTCTTGTTTCAGATCACTTTGCTGCCTCGAGCGCGTTTTGCTCGATCATGAAGGTCACACGAAAGTGTGGAGATCTCCAGTGTGTCTGTGCTTGTCAGAACATAGCAGTACATTCACAGGAACCTCAACTCCCTCAAGGGTAAAGAAGGAGAAGCTTGTTTCAGACTGCATTGTGATTGATTTTGAACAGGTTTCACCTCCTCGTCAAGATTGTATCGCATACTCCATACAAGTTCGCGTACTCTTGGACTGCCCCTGGCTCCTCACATCCCTTTGATGAGTTTGACTTGGAATCATGTCTGCAGAAGGCATCGATGACGGGAATGGCGAAGGATGTGTTGTCAGATGTCTTGCAAAATCACAAGATGAATGTGAAGACAATGATGACAGAGTGGGCGAGGAAGAAAGAGACGGAGAGCAGGCAGAGTAATGGACACAGCGACTACCATGAGCAGATGAGCAAAAATGCTTCTCTGAGCTCCTCGTTCCCCAGCATGTCCAACAGAGATCACCCTCAAAACCACCACGGCATCGAGCTTGAAAGTCCTCCCGCAATCGCACCGCAGGAAGACCTGTGCGGCATACAAGGCTGCGTCTGCGAGACTGAGGGACTTCACATCCATCAGCAAGAGCCGAAGCTACCACAAGGGTGAGGCGCTAACTGCTTGTCGAGCTTGAATGCCCTCGTTGACTCGAGTGATGGTGCAGATTCTACCTATCAGTGAAGAAAGAAAAGTCAAAGCTGGAGATGAGGTGGAAGCTGCCTGGGTCAAGTGATTTGTTGAAGGAGAATGCGATAGAGCGGGAGCTGCGGTCGACATCACCTGCCAGCGCGATGAGTGTGGACGAGTTTGAGAGATTTGTCGACCTGTTTGTGCAGCACAAGATCAACGTAAAGGCTTACGCGGCGAAGGAGTGGAGCCGGAGGAAGAAACTCGATTCTTTAGCTCAGACGAATAGGCACGAGGAATGGGATGTGATGATGGACCCTAAGACAGGTCAGGATGCCCGCGGGGTGCCGGAAGAGAACGTTGCTCTACTTGTCAAACCAAACTTTGGAGATGTCAACAACGAGCGGACTCTGATCTTCGACTCCGGAGACTTTTGTCCCGCATGTGGCAAAGACTTCTCTCACATCGCGTAAGTACTCGTTGCTTGTTGCTCATTGCGCGCGTTCGTCCACCTGACTCGTATGATGAAGTAGAATCGCCACTCGACGCAACTCGATGCTCAAGCACCTCTACCACTTCAAGAGGACAGGCTACTGTAAGTTCTCGCGCTACAACTTCAACGCCATGGGCCCAGCAGCGGTCAACGACCATGCAGACGTCGCTGAGAGCTCCGACCTCCTGCTCAACTCGTCGCAACAGCTGCTGTCCGGTATGGACTTTGAAAGCCATCCGCTCAACGACAGCGCCGCTACCATGATGAACGACCGATCGCACGAGTGCTACATGTCAAACTCGGACGACGACGACGACGACGACGACGACGACGACGACGACGATGATGATGACGACGACGACGACGGCGAGGGCGAGGGCGAGGGCGAGGGCGAGGGCGAGGGCGGGGGCGGGGGCGGGGGCGAGGGCGAGAGGTCGCCTCCGCGCCGGAAAAGAGGGCGTCCAAGGCTCCCCTCCTCCAAGTGCAGCCGATGTGGCAAGTGGCGGAGGCTTCGTTCTCGTTTCGGGACTGATCATGATCGACCCTTCTTCTGCGCCATGCTGTCAAACACCAACTGCTCCATGGATGAAGTGCCGGCCCACCGCCCGCGCGACTTGTTAGAGGGCGAGAAAGACAGGGAGAGGGGCAGGGCAGCGCACAAGCGACCCCGCTCGTTCCCCGACACGGACAGAGATGAAACAGACTCGGGCGGGAGGGCAGAAAGTCTGACGAGCAAGAAGGAGAAGTTGGAAGTCTGCACGTGGCAGAAGAACTTCGAGATGCTCAAGGACTTCAAGCAGAAGCACGGGCACCTGTTCGTCTCCCAGAGCTCCAAGTCTCGCTTCTTCCACCCTCAGCTGGGACGATGGGCCAGCTGGCAGAGGACGCTGCTCAACAAGGGAGAGCTGCAGGCAGAGAGGAAGCGATGGCTGGACGAGATCGGCTTCTGCTGGAATGGCAGGGAGGTGGTCAAGATCATCGGCCGCTCCACCAAGAAGAGAAAGCACAGGGACAAGCACAGGGACAGCCACTGAGTCGTGTTACTTCCTTCCCCTTCCCCTTCCCCCCTCCCCTTTACCTCTTTCCCCTCCTTTCTCCCCTCCTCCCCACTTGCCTCCCTCCTCTCGCACTCCATCCTCTCTTGCGTGCTGGACACATCCCAAACACCGAACTTCTGTCATTATGTAGATTCTCTAAAGTACATGTTAATGTCAGCTCAGCACCATCCCCACCACCTTCTCCACCACCCGCAACCTTGTCCGCCCTGCGCCTGAGTCGTTGCAAGCCCTGCGAGCTCACACGCTCCTCCTGCCTGCCTCTCCCATAAACTGGTGTCGGACCACAGCACGTCACCTCCCTTGGCCGAGACCGTTGAGTCCGTCCCAGCTGCAAGGAAGCAGCTGCTGCATCCTCCGTACCGCACACTCCCACAGCGCCGCGCCTCCTGCGCTCCGGCACGCAGCATGGCCGCCTTGTCCGCAAGGAACGAGCTCCTCGAGACGAGCGATGCGTTGCGACAGGAGGAGGCTGAGGCTGCCGAGGCGTCGGCGTGTACGAGGAAGAGGTTGGACCCCGGGACCACAGCGAGGACGAACTTGACCTGAGACAGGCAGGTCGCGCCATCCACTCCCTCAGCCTCCACCTCAACCCAGCTGCTCTTTAGCACCAGCACCACCGCGCGGGAGACTACAGGAGACCCACCTTGCTGGAGGACAGCTGGGGTCTGCAGGAGGCCGAGGGAGTCGAGGGCCCTGAGGAGAGCGGGCTCGACTTCCCCAAGGAAGAGGCCGGAGGAGAAGGCGGCGATGCTCGGCTTGCCCGGGCTGGCAGCCACCACAGACAGCTGAGAGTCGAGGAGGAGGCACCAGGAGGCCCCCTGCTTGTATGCGCACTCGCTCCAGCTCCCCAGCGTTGCCTGAGTGAAGGAGACGAAGAGGAGCTGTGCCCCCGCCACCCCGGCGATCTGCCTGCTCCTGCACACCCCCGACGCAGCCTCGCCCGGCCTGACCTCCAGCAGGGCTGTTGAGATGCTGACGATGGTGGAGCCGTCCACTGTGTCTGTTTGCGGGCCCGAGACGATCACAGTAGAGTCACAAGCCCCTTCCACCCCCCGCACGTACCAGACCTCCTGGGTGACAGCTGGGGGTGCCGGAAAGAACCTCCCGGGGTACGTCCGAACCACTCCGCTGGCCATGCCGACCTGGAGGAAGCGCCAAGTGCCCAGCAGCGTCCCAGCAAGGGCAGCGCGTCGGCCCCACGACTCCTTCCATGCCTCGTTGAGCAGCGACGTCGCCAGGACGTCCCGCACCGCTCGCTTCTCGAAGCCTCCAGCTGGAAGGCCAGCAGGAGGGGTGGGGGTCACCTGGCCGCTGGCCGTGAGTGTGACGGAGAGCAGCCAGTTCTGCAGGCTGAGGACGGAGGAAGAAGTGAAGGTGAAGGACCCGAGTTGGGCCCCATCCACTAGGCTGATGCTGGAGAAGGCGAACACACTCGTCTGTAAGGTCAGCTGCTTCCCTGCTGGGAAGATGTTTTCAACGGTCGAGCCGTCCACCGCATTCAAGGAGGAAGGGTCTGTCTGGAGCTGATAGTAGAAGGTGACAAGTTCCTTTGATCCCAGCTGCTGCAGGTTTGTAACTGGGAAGCCCGAGGTGTACCGACTGACCACGAGCCCAGCAGGCGTCTCCTCGACGGACCAGCCGAAGCTGCCGACGGCGAGCACGAAGGAGAGGTTGAGATGGGCAACGATCGAGTCCCCTTGAGCGAAGAGAAAGGCACGAGCGACCGATGGTCCAAGTTGCCATGAGCTGGAGGTCTGCTGAGAGGTGTTCAGCAGCCTCTGCTGGAGAAGTACTGGACCGTAAGTTTCAGCAGCCGCAGCAGCCGCAAGGAGCTGAGTGAACTGCTCGCCCTCCACATCAACCGCAAACTTGAAGCCTGTGGAGGAAGGTGACAGGCTCGGAGAGAACAACAACCTCCCTCCTGCATCCACCACCAACAGCTGGACGACCTGGAAACACTCTCAGCTCACCTTCAACTGGACCTTACCCCTCCGGTTGCTCTTTTCCTCACCTTATTCGTCTCAACCAGAGGCTTCACACTGGGATTGCTAGCGAGGCTTGTCTGCGCTCCCGTAAAGGCGAGCTGGGGGGAGACACTGACCGCGGCGACGGCGACAAGCTTCTGATCCTCCGGGGACGAGCTACCGAAATTGAGGAGGGAGGAGAAGATGGGAGCGGAGAAGGTGAGTAGCGGCTGATTGTGCGGCCCCCCGAGTTGTACTTGACTCACAGCGACGGTGGAGTCTGAGCTCTGGAACTTCCTGCTGCTGACGGCGAACCGCTCCCCAGCCTGCTGCTGCCATGCGAACCTGTAGGGGATGCGAGTGAAGGAGCCCGCTGCTCCTGCCGTGCAGGCCATCCCGGTCATCCAGGTCTTCTCGTACATGGAGGAATCAGCGCCCAACGTGACCACGTGGAGGGAGACACCGAGCTGGAGCAGACGGTCAGAGACTGAGGCGGGAGGAGACGGGGAGTAGCCGTTGGTAACCAACACCACCTCCTTCCGCGCTTGCTTGCTCGAGGAAACAGCTGCTGCCTCGTTCTCAAAGACATCGAGAGCAGACGAAATCGCGTCCCCAAGGTTGACGAGTCCGTTGGGCAGCCACGACTTTGCTGCGAGCTGCATCCAACCAGCCGTCACGTTGTCGGCAGCGCACAGTCTGCTCTTGAGCCCCGTCGCGTTACTCAGCTGGCATCCTCCTTGCATCCCACACCCATAGACCCTAGCGACAGACTTTGTCGCTAGCACGAGAGCAACCGAGTCTGCGGGCCCCAGCGAGCCCAGCAAGGATAAAGTCACTTGCTTGCCGACGTACTGACGGTCAAACTCGTCCATGGAACCCCCAGTGTCGAGGACAAACACGACGCTGCGAGGAGCAGAGGCAGCAGCTAGGAACCAGCTCTGCATGCGGGGGTCGAAGCGTTCGTACCCCGGGAGGTTCTGCTCCATCCACACAGTGCCGGGATAGAACCGCTCGATGCCACTGTCGGCCATGGCGATTCGCTGCCAGACAACTCCGAGGGACGCCGCCTGGGCTGATCCAAGAGTCGCCTTCATCCATGGATCCAGGGAGTGGGTGGCATTGATGAGAAGGGCAGCAGCTGAGACCCTCTGGGCTGTCGAGCAGAGAAGAACTTTTGCCTTCACTCTCGTAAGGCAGTATAATGCGATGGCTGGATCGAGCGACGGCTGCTGGAGGTTCCCGTCGGTCCCAAGACACTCGTACTTGCCTCCTGTGAGAGGAGCAAGTCCTCCAAGAATGGCCTCCCGCAAGTCTCCTGCCCGATTGTTGGAGTACGTCGACCCGAACGCTGGGCTCCCGATGCGCATGCAGTACTGCGGGATCTTGACGACGCTGCTGTCGAGGGTGACGGGGGCATGGAAGCGAGGGTCCTGGACGGTCTTCTTGGCGCTCACGTCCGAGGGCACGTCAGCTTCTGTGAGCGCACCTGACGCATGCAGAGCATCCGCATCTGCCCCAGCCGCTTGCAGCAACTGAGCGTCATCTTGGATGCTCGCGAGGTTGGGGGGGATGTTCCGCCTCAGGGCGTTCGAGGCCTCGTCCCGCAGCTTGATCGCCAAGGACGCTGTTGATGCGAGGAGCTGCGAGCTATCCCTCGCTATGCTCCTGACGAGATCCTTGCTGACCGTCCCGTTCGTCTCCTCGGCCCCCGCTGTTGCGTTCTTGAGCGCTGCCTGCAAGAGAGGTGCGGCCGCTGCCTCATTCACTACCTGAAGCAGCTGAGACCCCAACCCGGCAGCGAGTCCTGCGATCGAATCCGCAGTGCTACACGATGAGCGCACGAGGAAGGTGAGGAGGAGAAGGCCGCGCAGTAGCTGACCTATCGCCATCCTTGCAGTGGGGCGAAAAAGTTTCTTGAAAGCCGGAGGAATGTCGAGACTCTTGGACTTGCTCGATACTTCACATCACTGTCAATCGATTGATATCCTTCAAGCACTGTCTACTTCGTTCGCATTCTCCTCAGATTGATCGCCGACATTAGCACGCCTCACTCCATCTCGTTGTCTAGATGTTCGTACTTGCTGCTTCTTGTGCCCTTTGATGAGCCATTCTTGGTTCTCTCCTCTCTCGACGCCTCTCCCTGGTATTCCTGCTGGTATTCTGCCTCCTGCCTCCGTCTCCAGCTCCTCGTCCAGCTCCTCCTCCTCTCTCCTCTCTCCTCCTCTCACCTCCTCTCTCCTCTCTCCTCCTCTCCTTCAGTTATTCCAACCTTGCGACCAGAGTCTGTCTGACCTACGAACACCACCGTGACAACCAACTAGCCGTCCTAGTGATGTTGAGTAATAAATCATTCTGGAAAAGCCTTCACCGGTACTTTATTGGGGAATATGGACGGTGGGGGTGGAGTTCAGGGGTAGTCCAGGTCAGAGGGGGGGTGGGTGGGTATTTCAGTACCAGAGAAGTTTGCTTAACCTTGTTCAGATTAGTTTAGGGGGTAGGGGTACTTGAAAGGTATGTAAGATACCGGTTATAAGATCTCAAATTATCGAATAAAATACGGGTGGTATCAATAATATGAAGGGTGGGGGTAGGGAGGGGAGTCAATGCCGGGGGAGGGGAGGGCGGCGGCAGTGGAAGAGGAGCGGAATGCAGGAAGAGGCACGAGCAAGCTGGTGGGTAGCCCCCGCCCCATCCTCCTCCTCCTCCTCCTCCTCCTACCCTCTCCCTCCTCGTCACGTTCATGTTTCGATGTCAGGACTTCACGTCTTTCTCAATGGTCTGTGGGCGTTACGGCACAGTGATGCTGTAGAGTGACAGTGTGTGTGGGTTTGGCCTGAGAATGTGTACGCGCTCGTGTTTGATTCGAAAACTTCATGTCCATTCATTTTGAAATCCTGAAACATCAACTTTCTCCTGTTATCCATGTCTCTTTTGCAAGAGTGAGTTACAATGAATGCAGGCAACGTTAGGCTATATAAGGTTGTTTCATACCCGAGATATTATACATCCTTATCGTACAGGTGCTCGTACTGTGATGTATTTGAAGCATGTTGATCGTCTCTCTTCTTTATTCCCACCAGCAGCGCATTGTTTCTAGACCCGTAAGATGGAAAGCGACGGGGGAGGGGAAGCTGCGCATAGTCCTTCTACACAGGTGAGGAAAATCTCAGAGGTAGAGGATGGTGACATGCGGCACCAAAGGCGGAGGGAAGGGCGCAGGGAGCTGGAGATGTCTTGTCCACCAACGACGAGATCAGCGACGCTGATTACCGCATCATGCTGCTGCAGCATTGGCGGTACAGGACCTGTGGAGGAAACCTCCGCGAGCATGATTTGGGCTTGAGCTTCAACTACAAATCAGCCATGCGGAAGAAACGAAAATCATCGGGACTTCATCACCCGATGTTCAAGAATCCTCCGCCAGTGTTCTCTCACTTTGAAGCCCTTCCTGCAGATCAGAGCTATGTCGAGGGTGGGAGCGAGGATGAGGAAGAGGAAGTTCAAGGCGGGCAGGGTGCATCAATGCATCCTGGAAAGCGAGCGAGAAATGGAAAATCTCTTCAGCGGAAGGAGAACTTCTCGACGCTCTCGGGCAGTCAGCCCTTCGGTGATGGCCCCTATAGCCACGAGAGGCGGAACGCATGGGCGTCGGTGGTTCGAGTGATGCCTCATCGTCAACGTGATATTGCTAAAGCGCTGCAGCAGCAGCAGATTGACGCCAAGAAATGTGTACAGATGTGCCAGAAACGATACCGCAAGGACGCACTTGCTTCCTTGAAGGTCGCCCGTGAATTTGCATCCCGTTGTAAAAAGCTGAGCAAAGAAGTTGGGGTGATATGGCGCAGAGAAAATGCCCAGAATCTTGCTGCTTCCGGCAAGCTTGATGCGGCGGCTATTGCGCAAGTGGAGATGAGCAGGACCAAGAAAGAAGCAAAGGAGGCGCTGGAGCGAAAGAAGGCAGAGGAGGCAGAGAGAGAGCGCATCAGGCAGCAGAAGAGAATTAACTTCTTGCTGACTCAAACCGAACTCTTCGCTCACTTCATCGGACAGAAGATGGGAGGAATTGACACGGGGACAGAATCCAAGTCATCTTTTGACGGGCCCAGAAGCTCAGTATCCTCTGACGGGGCCCCTGCGAACGATCTTGCTGCTCTGGACAAGGCGGAAACGAAACAAGCACTCGCAAGTGCGCAGCTGGCCTTGCAAGCTAGGCAGCAGAGTATGCAGGCATTTGACGAAGACAGAGAAACTAAGAAGCTGTCAAGGAAGAGCGATCAAGCACTTGTGAACTCATTGGATGAAGCTGGGTTGCAACACAAGGATATTGCCCAAACCAACGAGGTTGCACGGATTTTCAATGGAACTCTGAAGCCGTACCAAAAGATCGGATTCAACTGGTTGATTGGGCTGTATGAACAGGTAAATTGAAATTGACAAATGATCTCAATATATACTGACGCCTTTCCTTACCTGTAGGGTTTGAATGGCATCCTGGCTGACGAGATGGGTTTAGGCAAGACTGTTCAAACCATCTCTTTGCTGTCATGGTTGGCAGAGGAGAAGAGTATCTGGGGTCCATTTTTGGTTGTAGCTCCAACCTCTACGATGCATAATTGGTACTCAGAGCTACAAAAGTTCTGTCCGCAGATGAAAGTTATCCCATACTTCGGTGCCAACCCAAACGAGCGAAAACTTCTTCGCAGGCTATGGACGAATCCTGTATCGCTGGGTACACCCGGAGCACCTTTTCATGTGTTGGTCACCAACTACAAGCTGATTGTGGCCGATGAGAAGCACTTTCAGCGAGTGAAATGGCAGTACATGATACTGGATGAAGCGCAGGCTATCAAGAGCAGTGCCTCGCAAAGGTGGAAGATTCTCTTGGGTTTCAACTGCAGGAATCGATTGCTCCTGACTGGAACTCCGATCCAGAATTCCATGGCTGAGCTCTGGGCTTTGCTGCATTTCATCATGCCGGAACTGTTCGACTCGTTCAGTGACTTCACCGAGTGGTTTTCCAAAGACATCGAGTCGTCAGCTGAAGGAAAAGGAACGGGAATGGATCAAGCGCAGCTGAGAAGGTTACAGCTCATCCTGCAGCCTTTCATGTTGCGAAGGACCAAGAAGGATGTTTTGGACGAGCTTGTTCACAAAGTTGAGATAGAAGTGAGGACTCCGTTGTCTTCCAGGCAGAAGTACTACTACGACATGCTCAAGAGGAGAGTGACCTCGACTGCTGAGCTGCTGGACAGAAAGATGCTGTCAAAAGATGACAAGAGGCTGCACTCTCTTATGAACTTGGTGATGCAGTTTCGCAAGGTCTGCAACCATCCAGAGATTTTCGAGCGAAGAGACTTTATTTCTCCATTGCAATTCCAGGAATACGTCTTGCCTTCTCAACCCCCCCCTCCTTCTGAGCCGATCCCAGTCTGTGTAATCAACAGAAACCCTGTCATCTTCTTTCTTCCGAAGCTGATGTACGACGACACTTTCTTACACAACTCATGGAGCAGGCGCAATTGTGATTCGAGGTCGCGTCTGTTGAAGAGCATTCTTAGTCCATGGTCGGCTGATTCCGTTCATGCGAGCATGGGATGGGGAGCGTGTGGGCCCGGCTTGAGCTGTCTCCGTCTCATGGGACTCTCCCCCGGCGAGGTCAGCGACATAATTTGGGCATCAGATCCGCAGCGTTGGTTGGCCTTCAGATCATTTCTTGGGCGCGTGCGATCATTGCAGATGTCGTGCATGTCCGATGAAGATGCGCTGAAGTTGCCGCAAGAAAGAACTTCCTGCAGGCCAAACATTCTTTTCCGGCTCAAAGATGAAGATGTTGAGAAGAATCTTGAAGGGGATCTTGTGGTGAGCTGCACGAGGCGGCTGCATCAGCTGGCTCCTTTGATTCATGTCGGGAATATCTTCTCTCCTCCTGTCCTATCGTCTCCTGTACAGCTGCATTGCGTCTCTGCTCACTGCGCTCGTCATCACATGCATAGTCTGGAAAGCTCTTGGGTTCGAGAACTTCTGCTGGGCTCAGTGCATCCTCAGCATGAGCCAGATATTAGCGATCCTTGCTCGTTCCCTCCCTTGTCATGTACTCTTAGCTCCTTCACTCCTTCTCAGCCCCTGCTCTCCCACTGGCTACGACGCTATGGGTCATGCTGGATCCGAGTTCCCGACCTCGCTCGCCTCATCACGGATGCGGGCAAGCTCCGGATACTAGATGAACTGCTTCCGAAACTCAAGGCAGAGGGGCACAAGGTAGGTTTCTGATAGCCCTGCTACTCCATGTGTGTTCTTTTGGTCAAAGTCCTGATGCCTTTGTGCCAGGTGCTCATGTTTTGTCAAATGACGAAAATGATGGACATCCTGGAGGATTACTTTTGGTATCGGAAGCACACGTACTTGCGACTGGACGGCTCGGCCTCTATCGCAGACCGCAGGGATATGGTGAACGACTTCCAGTCAGAGGTTTGCGATGCTTTCTCGTCTTCAAGTTTCTTGAGGCCTGACCAACGTCCAGGACTCTGACGTATTCATTTTCCTTCTATCAACACGAGCTGGTGAACTCTCTCTCTTCCCCTCTCCGTCCATCATTGCCTCCCTCGATCCCCCGCAAGCTCCCCATGATATCGTTAGCATCCTCATTTCTTCTTCTCTTGTCTACTCCGACGAGATCCCTTGTGTCTTGATGTGACAAGTGTCTCTGACCGGGAGATCCTCCATGAATCTGCAGGAGGTCTTGGAATCAACCTGACTGCTGCTGACACCGTTGTCTTCTACGACTCCGACTGGAACCCGACCATGGACGCGCAAGTGAGAAGGAGAGGAGGCTTGCGCAAGCTCGGTCTCACGTCCTCTCCAGGCTATGGATCGAGCACATCGACTGGGGCAGACTAAGCAGGTGAGCCAGTTTTCCTTGTTCCTTTCTGCTCGCTCCCCTTCCACTGGATGTTGACGAATCCTGTGATTTGTGCGACTTGCAGGTCACTGTATATCGCCTCGTGTCAAAGAACACCATCGAAGAACGAATCTTGCACCGCGCCAAGCAGAAAGATCATATCCAGCAGATGGTCATCTCTGGCGACAAGGCGTCGTCCACGTTCAAAGGTGAGGAAGCTTGTTGATCGTTTCTCTTGACGATGACTGCGATGTGCAGGGAATGTTGACAACAGCTTCAGAGCGACCGACTTTGCGGATCTTTTGTTCGAGGAAGATGCGGATGATGATGATGATGCGGTCAAAAAGAGCAAAGACAAGCTCAAGAGTGAGAGCACGCAAGATGTTTCGGAGAAGATGGAAATACAGCAAGGCGAGGAGAAGAGCGAAGAGGCTGGCGGAGATGCGTCGATGGAAGAGACTCCTGCTCCCGAAGGATTGGAGGAGGTGAAGACCGAGAGTGACCCTGCTCACGATGTGTCGGCGCAAGTGAAAGTTGAGGAGCCACCGGAGGAGCCGCCAGCGAGAGATGAAGAGGTGGAGGCGGAGAAGTTGGGGGACTGGCTGCAGGTGCATGGCAAGGTGGAGGTGGAGTGGGGAGGAGAGTGGTGGGACGGGATCGTCCTGGGGATCAAGGTGAATCATTTCCGAAAGGTAGCGAAAGTTCACGTTGAGTACGTCGGTGGAGAAGATGACTCGGAATGGATTGACCTCTCCTTCTCGACCATCTGCGGTTGGATCTCCGGGAGACTGCGAGAATGGGAAGAGCATGCGGAGGGTGCGGCGGGTAGTGCAGGCGCAGGAGCGGGGGCAGGAGGGGCAGGAGGGGCGGTTAACGGATCAGCTGGTTTGGCCGAGAAGACGGAGAGCAACAAGATTCACATCAAGAAGGAGGGGAACGTGGAGAAGTTTATCAAGCAGCAGCAGGAGATGAGGAAACAGGAGACGAGCAGGTCGATCACTGGGCCTGCAATCATCATGGACATGGAGGATTGACCTCTCGCCAGCCCCTCCCTCACTCTCTTGTATGTAAATGAAAGCTCAAGATTTTGTTATACTCTGAAGTCATGGAGTTTTAACGAGGATTAGGCGGTGGCGGGAAGGAATAGCGAAGGAGCAGAGGTCGACAAGGAGGAGGAGGTTATAAACGGATGCCCTGTATCTCGAAGGCGAGGACAGCGCCGATAGCTGAAATGAGGAGACTGGAGATAGGTGTAAGCTTTTCTACTTCTCCTCCTCCTTCCCTCGCGCTCATGACGTACCTGACGACAGCTGGCTCTGCTCGTAAGAAGAGGACGCGCATAGGTTGAGCCTGGAGGCCAGACGTGAGGGGCGGGGGATCGGGGATGGGAAGGAGAGCGACAGTGAGGGGGTCGGACGTGAACGAAGAGGAGGCGGAAGAGAGAAGAGGAGTCGGAGAAGGATAATGAGGACGATAATGAGGAGGATGAGGAAAAACAAAAAGGAGGAGGAAGAAGAGGAGTTGGAGGATGCGGAAGAAGAGATGAGGCGGAGAGGAGAAGTCACTGCATCTGCCGCTCCGATTTCAGATACGACAGCTCCCAGGATGTCAGCCGTCTGCGGGGCGGGTAAGAAGAGAAGGAGAGCAGCAGGGGAGGAGGGAGCAGAGGGAGGAGGCTGACGAAGATGCGAGGGAGCATGAGAAATAAGGGTGGAGGAAGTGCCTCAATCAAGGTCTCGTAGGTCTCCTCAGGCTCTTTCACTCGCTTCTTTGACCCCGCGAGGATGAGACAAGCTGACTGAGCTCGCGTGAGCACCTACTCAAACGTCAGCTCCCCCCTCTTCAGGTCTCTAACTCTTCCCCCATCCCCTCCACACCCCTCCGCATTTCCTCCTTCTCCGGCTCTTGGTTGCTAGAATCATCGAGTACACTCAAGTAACCTGCATGTAGGCGGAGGAGAAGCTGTTGGTTATGTAGGCCGTCATTGTCTGCAAGGGTAGTCACACCACACGAGCCAGAGGGGTCCAGGAGGAGAGCGAGCTGGAGGAGAGGCGGACGAGAGCTGAAGTAGCGGAAGGACAAGGAGGAAACGAGACGAGGAGTAGGGAAACTTCACCTGAATCATCAGAGGAGTCGCCAGCACAACAAGGCGGACAACAGCTGGGATCTTGATGTCCAGACCAAACTGGGAGGAACTCATCCCGTCTGCTCGCACGTCTGATCAGAGAGATGAAGGAGGGAGAAGGATGGGGAGAACAGAGGAGAGCGAGGCAAGGGTCGAGGGAGAGAAGAGAGCGGGGGAGAGGATGGTAGAGAAAGGATGGTTCTCACACTCCAATTGATACACGTATGACCCAATAGCCTCCACAGCAGCTGAACAGAAGTAGACCCCAAGGCATGCGCAACCTTCATGCCCAGTCAGCGCAATTCCCTCCCTTTCCCCCTCCTCTCTCTCTCTCTTCTTCCTCCCCCGCCATTCTCACTGTATAGCTGAAACTTCAGCTCGATCGAAGGAGCAAACGCCCGACCATGCATGACGCGCCACAGCGCTGCCCAGCCTTCTACGTTGCCTGGCTTGCGAAGGTCAATCCGAGGCAGCGCAGAGCGTGAGCTAGCCACGGAGCCCTTGCGGATGTTCCACTCGAAGGTGATCCCAGAAGGAGGAGCGATCAAGTCCAGCAGCTTCTGAGCAAGACGCATCAGGCGCCAAAGCCAGAGGCAGGGGGCGTAGGCGAAGTAGGCCATGATGAAGAAGCCGTAGCTGGCGAGGGTGTGGAACAGGTAGAACATGTGCTGGGCCATGTTAGTGCCGAAAACAGGCTCGTTGAGACAGGCGCGGATGACCAGCGGCAGGCACGCGATGGTGAGGGAGAGCAGCATGATAGCAAAGAAGTATCTCTGACCCTGCTTCTGCGGAAGGTAGAAGCACTCCAGAAGGAGACTAAGTGCTATCACTGAAGCCGGAGCCTCCCCCTGCTGCACGCGAGCGCTGATGGCCTCGTTGGTCTCGCGGAACAAGCAAGCGAGCAAGCCGCTCTTGGCTCGGAGCAGGGGATGGCTGGAGGTCTGGCGAATGGCGTGGAGGACGAGAGCAGCTCCTGACTTCTTGAGGTCTGAGAATTTCACGTCAGGCCGGAGCCTCCGCACGAGGTCGTGAAACTCGTCAAAGGAGAGGCGGCCGTTGCCATCGACGTCAAACTCTTGCAGGATCATCCGAATTTCTTCCATGTTTGCCTTGATCCCCATGGCTGACAGCGCAACCTGAAGCTCGTCCACGTCAATGTCGCCCGAGTCGTTCCCGTCGATGGTCTGGAAGAACTCGAAGGCCCCGTCGATCTGCGACAAGCTCTCCACAAGCGAGTTCCAGAGCTGGACAGTCAAGTTGGGCTTGCCGAAGAAGGAGACGCTCTTCCTGGTCGACTTGGTCCTTGTACGATATGACGTGGTGTCAACGTCTTCAGGGTCAACGACTGTGGTGGTGGCAGAAAGAACGTCGTCCATGGGAGAATCTTCGAACTTGAAGTTGAGGAAGGCGCAGGAGAGATCGACGTCATGGTAGAGGCAGGACTTGTACAGCAACTTCACCAGAACCTCTTTTTGGAAGTTGCCCACGTTCATGATGTACTCTGACATCTGCTGCTGCGACATTTGTGCTGTCTCCGAGTACGCTGAGGTGTGAATACTGCAATTCTCCGACTGCGAGAACAGCAGGTCCCCGTAGAAGGCGTACTTGAACGCGAGCGTGCTTGCTCGCCCACCGAGCACGAGGAACAAGGTGACGACTTCGTAGAGAGCAGAGACCTTGAGCGACGAGTGCCAGAGGATCACAATCGCTAAAGTAGTCCAGGTGGGCAGCATAGGTAGCGTGAGATCATTTGTGATCATTACCCTGAGCTGCCTCAGGTTTGCCGGCCAGAACTTTTTATTGACGGCAACCGTGTAACCCTCGAACAAGCGCACGAAGGGAGCAGTGACGAGGATGGGACTGATCTCGTAGACGAATGCTTTCAACGCAGGCACAAACTTGAACCGCATCTCGGAAACCACCTCTTTCCTGTGCTCCCTCCATAAGTTCCCCGCGTCCTCACCGAAACATTCCCGAGCATTTCTCTCAGCGTTGGCGCTGTCAAGAGCAAATGAGTAGACGGCTTGCTGTTTGACGCTCGTGGTCCTCTTCATCACCTCCTCTTCCACCTCTTCAACTCCTGCTTCCTCTGGCATGACCCACGATTCTTTCATTCACTTTCCTTCAACTCAGAGTTATTGTCCGCCATCAGGCGCAGAGAAGAATCTTTCAGTCAGTCTCTCTTGTGCCAGTCTCCTTCCTTGTTCAGACTAGACCAAACCAATGGAAAGCTCTGACGAAAACCTTTTTGAAAAGCAAATGAATTCCTGCAAGAGAGACTCAACCTGTGCTTCAACCATCAGGATTATCTCTGCATATGCTTGCTGCGATAAAACTAAAGAAACATCAACGTCAATGGTCGTCATTTTCATCAAATGACAAGACTCCAGCAACAATTGTGGTACAAAACAAAACAAACTAGTCACCGGCTTCCACGATAGTTATCATTCACCTCATTCTGCCTCTCTATCTTCCCTGCAAACTTTCTTCTACATCTTCTCTCCTCTCTCCTCCTCCTCCCTCGATCATCTTCGCTCCTTCGCCCTCCCTCTCTCCCGTTCCTCTTGCCGTTGCGCGCCTGCAATGCACCTAGCCATATTCCAATCCTTCTGTACTACCCCTCTAGTTTCCCTCAAATAGGGGGGTCATCATGACGGGGTTTTTACTCCAGACAAAACAATGTATTTTATTAAAATGAACCTGAATCTGGTACCCTCATCCCCTCCCGGACCAACCTGACGGCCTTGCTGGCAGTTACACGGGCAGTTATTCCTAAAAAACCAGTCGAGGCCCAACAATGACTTTTAACACTAAATTATTTTAAAAGATCCCACCACCCCACCCACAATTCATTGTCAGTGGCTACTGTAGTACCCACATAATACCTCTAGAAATGGGGGGTCACAGGCAGGCGGGTGGTACCATGTCGCCGGGACTCTGTAAACCACTTGTTGTGGGCATTGCGTGCAACCGCAATCCTGATCGGGCAAGTAAGTAAACTCGCTATGTTTTGTATCATATCCTTCCCAAAGATTATAATCTCCCAAGGGAGCATCTATAACTATTTTATTTAATGTACCGGTGAAATTCGAGAGAGAACCACCGGTACCAGGTACATTTTTTAGCTAATAGTTATATACTCTTGCCAGGATCCCCATGAGGAAAGTTACATGTGCCATGACCGTCATGGTGTGGTTGAACCAGAGCCAGTTCTGTCATCGTCGCGTTGATCTGCTTCATCATCTCCATATTAGTTTCTCTCTATCTCTGCCCCTTTGTGCCTGTGCCTGTGGGTGCGTTTTTGCTCGCGTGCAAGGTCTGCTAGCTTCACTCGCTCCTCCCTTCATCATTGTTGTCACTATCATTTCCATCATTTGTAACCCTTTTGATATATCTCTCCCTCTCCCCACCGCCCCCCCTTCCAATCATCCCTCGTTTTCATCGTTCTTATTCATCTTCCAGCTGGTTGTAATATCTCTCAAAGACCTCATTTCACTCCTACCCACACTACAGATACAGTCATGCATATGGTCATCATCGTCATATCGAATATCGAAACCGTTGTATGTAATCATATTCGTCTCGCCACCACCATCACAACTATCTAACACTACTATAAATGACGCATAATGATGATCGCAATCATAGCCATGGTCCACCTCCACTTCAATCGCCATCGGCACGCCAACCTCCCCTCCCAAACCGCTTCCCCCAACATCTCCTTCACCATCACCAGATCAACACTACGAAAACCACCACATTCTGATCGTCCTCTCTCATCATTGTGAACACCATCGCTCTCATCACCACCACCACCTCCTCCTCCTCCACCACCGTCACTACCTGTATTACGGTCAACGTTCTTGTCCTCGGTTTCATCTTCATCATCAAAATCTCCAAAATTGTCATAGTCATCATTTTCACCTATCCAATCGTTCACTTTCACCGCTCTCTCCCGGTTCCTCCTCCCTTTCTCCCCTGCTGATCCTCCTCCTCTTCTTCCCCTTCTTCCTCCTTCCGCCCCCCCTTCTCCCCCTTTCAAGGCTTCCGGCTCCTTGCCTCTGCTCCCCTTCTCGCATCACCCCTTCCCCTTCACTCTTCCCTCTCCCCCTCCATGCCAGAATCCCGGCTCCCTATCATGGTCTTGATTTTTATCATCATTGTCCTCGTCGTCATGATCCTCCTCCTCCTCTCATTGTCATTGTCATTGTCCTGACTAGTCCTCGTCATCATCATTCAAGCATCATCATGGTCACGGTCATGGTCATGATTGCCCTTTATCTCCTCCTTGGCCACCTCCTCCTCATCTCTCGATGCAACTCGTCTCACATGACAACCGAGATCAACGAGCTATCTAACAGCAGTGCATTGCTCTTTTTGATTTATTTTCATCCTCGTGAACCTCATTTTGTCAATTGACCTTTTGTCTCCTTCTCTGTACCCTATATATTTTTGTGTTTAAAATGTTTTAAGAGTCAAAAGGGGACCACGCCGTTGAACATGCTAGGAGGAGAAAGAAGAGCAGAACAAGAAGATTGAAGGGAGCTTGTGCAGTAACAGGAGTTGAGTGGAGGAAGTTGAGTAAGACGACAGAGCATTAGACCAGAGTATGAGACGTGGGTCAACACAAGGTTGATCATGGTTGAGCAATCATTGATTGATTCAGATTAGAGACGAACCCAATAGAAGTTGCACCCTAGAAGGCTACCTGTGATCAATGTGATAGTATATGTGATGAAAGTGCTGTATTCCAATGTGAATTCATGTGCTATCATCTTGTGCTTGCTGACTTTTTGATTCTTTTAGTTAATGAACGATGTCGTTCGCAGCCCTCGATATCGAACCAATCACAGCCGATGACAAGATCCTGGAGATGCTCCGGTCATGTGGAGACAAGTTCTCAGATGAAGAGGATACCGAGACAGACGATTCTTCTGCCCCTCAGACTCCAACCCACGCTCTTTCCTTCAGCACCCGCAAGGCCGATTCCACCACCGCACGTCTGAACCTTTCGCCGTCTAAAGGGCTTGATGTCGACCAGGAGGAAGCTTATGAGGCGATCAACTCCGATGAAGTCGATCCTGCGCATGTCACGATTGCTGCGGATCTCAAGATCCCCGATATCGAGTGGAGAACGACACAATCTCCGGTCTTGACAAGAAAATCTCTTGACGACACCTTTAAGGAGTTTGTCCTTGCCAACACAGACGCCAAAGAAAGAGAAGAAGTCAACGATGATGATGAAACTCGCCAAGACGCTGATCACACTGGAGATGTCATGGTTCATGCGCTTCAACTCAAGAATGATGGTGATAAGAACGAGTCGCTACTTGAGACGTGTCGAACTGACTTGCAAGACCTGGATGAGGAAGTCTTGGAGGTAGAGAAAGCAGCGCTGATAAAGATGGAGAGCATACGAGAAGACGAAGACGAAGACGAAGACGAAGAGGACGAGCAAGTTGGAGCTGATCTCCCGGTCGCTTCGGAGACGGTGCAGTCAGACTCGGATTCAGACGAGGTGGACAGCATGATCAAGACTCTTAAGATCAGGCTGGAAGAGTGGAATGAGCTGCCGCTCGCCCCTGCGCCGGCTCACAGCATGAACACACCGCAGGAACCCGCTACTGTTCTCTCTCTCTCCGACCTCCGACCGAAGCCTCTGGCTAAAGTTCGCAATGACATTAGGATTGCCTATGAGCCCGTCAAGCAGCAGCACGTTGTCACCTCCGAGTTTCGCACAATGCTGGGCGGGCGCTTAGAGCATCCCCTGGTCGACTGCTGCTGCTGCTGCTGCTGCTGCTGCTGCTGCTGCTGCTGCTGCTGCTGCTGCTGCTGCTGCTCCTCCTCCTCCTCCTCCTCCTCCTCCTCCTCCTCCTCCTCCTCCTCCTCCTCCTCCTCCTCCTCTTGTCTTGTACACGCTCTAATCCCACTCTTCGAATTAAGCTGGTGTCTGTCTTGATGCTGACGTAAGATCAGGTGCGATTGCATGGGCAGTGTACCAAGGTGCAGCAGCAGCAGAAGAGAAGAACGTTGGAGCGAATTTCCCACGAAATGAGCGGCGAGGATGTTGAGGAAACGCATCTCGAGAATCTTTCCAAAGTTTTTCTGTCCCGAGGCAAATCGAACGAGTTCAAGAGGTCTGCGCTTGTTGAGACATGCGAGGGACGAGGAGAGACTTGCGGGAGGCGATGGAGGGGAGAGGAGAGGAGCGGAGGAACGAGGGATGAGGGGAGAGGATGATTTTGTGTCTTTTCTTATTTTATGGCCCCTCGTAACTTAATTGGCAGACCACTGTCAACTGAGCCTTTGAAAATTGAGTCCGACAAAGAAACCGCAAAGTTGATCCTCGTTCTTGTGCTCCTCGTTCTCGTCCTCGTCCTCGTCCTCCAACCTCTCTTCCTTGTTCTCTTTGTTCTCCTCTTCGTTCAGCTGTTTTCCGACTTCTCGTTCTCCTCCTTCTCCTTGCGTCCTCCTTCTCTGGCTCGTACTCTCTCGTGTCTTTTGTCCCCCCTCCCTCTAATGTGGTCGAGGCTTGTCTCTCATGCTTCTATTTTCTTGGTCGCAGGTCGACTTTGCTATGGAAGCGACCTGATAACGAGGGACACTTTGCTGCGACAAACAAGCAGAGACGATCGGTGAGATATGCTGCTGCTGCTGCTGCTGCTGCTGCTGCTGCTGCTGCTGCTGCTGCTGCTGCTGCTGCTGCTGCTGCTGTTGTGGAGGAGGAGGAGGAGGAGGAGGAGGAGGAGGAGGAGGAGGAGGAGGAGGGGAGGAGGAGGAGGATCATAATGATCATTATTACGACTATGATGACAATCTTGGTGGTGATGCCGAGGCTGCTGCTGCTGCTGCTGCTGCTGCTGCTACAACTGCTGTTGATCATGATGATCTTGATGACGATGACGATGATGAAGGTAGTGATGATGCTGATGCCGATACTGGTGGTGCTGGTGGTGGTGGTGGTGGTGATGATGATGATGATGATGTTATATTATCGGGAGGGTTTTGCTGCTTCTGTTGGTGCAAGAAGAGTATAAAGCTAATGACGCGGCTCAGCAGCGATCAGAAAGTTTTGACATTGACAGCGGGAGGAGCATTCTTCACCGCACCATCGGCATGCTCAAGAAGAGCATCTCAACCCTAGCTGAAGGAAAACTTCGTGAGCTCTGCCATTGTTGCTGTTTGGCGCTTCTGATCGTCCGCTCAGCAACGGATGGGGAGGTTGAGAGGATTTTCAACCTTATCGATCGAGAGGGGCAGGGGGAGGTGACGGCTCAAGACATCTTGACAGCCGTTGACAGCAACGAGCTGGTCAGTCATTTCTTCCGCCCAATCATGGAAACAGACATCGAGAGCGGAGAAAGGTGCGAGAGCCTCTTGTTCTCTTCCCCCGCCTGCTACTTGAAGAGTTTGAAAAGCTGCCTTCTAGTGTCCTTCCGTCCTCCTTCCTCGATGCCAGACTGGGCGGTATGAGCCTCGAGGTGAAAAGCTGGGAAAGTTTGACAAGGTCTGACGCGAGCTGCGAAGAGCTTCAAGTGTCGTATCGTTGCTTGTCATCCTGACAGTCAGCTGGACTCGGGAAGAATCAAGGGGAACCATTCGTTCCGAAGGAAGTTGAGCCATCCAGCCACTCCCACTACCAGAATCTCTCACGTTAGTACCACTAGAAATCCCTTGCCTTGTCCTCTGCCCTGCTCTCTTCTCTCCTTTCCTCTCCTCTCTCCTTCCCTCTCTTCTCTCCTTTCCTCTCCTCTCACCTCCTCACCTCCTCTCTCTCGATGCTTCTCATCTGCCTCTGCAGGAGTCTTCGGTGCTCGAGCGCCGACAGTTTCGTGCAATGAGTGAGAGCGGCAGCAGCGCGCCGATGGCCTGGAGGAACAAGAGTGCCTTCAGACGGTCAGTGGTGGACGACCAGTCGCGGAAAGAAGCAGAGGAGGTGGCTCACTTTCTTCTCGCTCCTTCTTCCTGCTCTTCACGTGTGTCTCCTCCTCTCCTCCTCTCTCCTGTCTCTCCTGCCTCTTCTTTTCTCCTCTTCTGCCCTTTCTCCCCCCCCGTCTCTCTCCTCTTCTCCTCTCTCTATGCTGCTGGTCTCAACCCTCCTTGTCTCTGCTTATCCTCCTCAGGTCAACCACGAGGGTCAGCTGGACCCGGACGTGGGGCAGCAAGTGCGCGCGCAGTCGAATCTCTGGCTCTACTTCCGCGTGTGTTGGATCGTCGGCATCGCAATTGCTGACCTCATCAGCTTCTTTGTCCTTCAGATCGGATGGTCTGGCGACTTTCTGTGTGCAGTCGACGAGACGAGGACGAGGCTGAACCGAGGAAACTTTGCGTTCATCGTCCTCCTCATCTTCTTCCACCTCTGCTACATCCTCCCCATCATCTTCGAGCCCGACTTTGCAGGACGGAGGATATACTGCCCTACCTACGCCTGCCTGATCTCGCAGGGCTTCAACCTCTGGTACCTCATCGTCCTCCTCGCCTCCAGCATCGTCCTCGCCCTCCACAGCAGCAGCTGCTTGTCAGCTGAGGTTGACCCCAGCAGTCATCAGCCCTCCTCCTCTAAGCTTGACGTTAATGCCCGCCTTCACCTTGCTTTGCAGCTGCTTCGCACCATCTCAGCTCTCCATCGCTGCCGCTCGCTGGGCTCTGACCTGCGCGTACGGCTGCAGACGGTGGTATCAGTGAACAAGCGGAGGTTCATCGACCCAGACGCCAACCTCAACCTCGACCTCACTTACATTTGCGACCGCCTCCTCGCCATGGCGCTCCCTTGCGTCGACGGCGCCATGTACCGCAACGACGTGCGGGACGTGGCGAAGTTCTTCTCCTCGCGGCACTTCGGGAGTTTCGTGGTGGTTAACCTCTGCGAGAACTTTGAGGAGGCAGGCAACGGCAACTACGACTCGTCGCTGCTCTACGGGCAGGTGCAGAAGCTTCCTATGTTCGACCACAACGCGCCCACCCTCAAGATCCTCCTCGAGTACTGCGAGCGAGCGACGCGATGGCTGAACGCAAGCAAGAAGAACGTGCTCACCATCCACTGCCGGGGGGGGAAGGGACGCACAGGTACCTTCGTGTCTGCCATGATGATGTGGACGGCGACCTGCCGGACAGCAGACGAGGCCATGGCGTACTTCGCTCACCGGAGGACGCAGCCGTCGCAGACACACAGGGGGATGCAGGGGGTGGATGCGCCATGTCAGAAGCGCTACCTTGGGTATCTGGAGAAGCTGCTGGCTAACGACGGGGAGATTGACTTCCTCTCTCCCCGCCTCCTCCTCCTCAAGAGCGTGCAGCTGAAAACGACGCCCAGCTGGCAGAAGCAGGCGTGCCGAGTGTCGTTCATGGTGCTCAACGGGACCAACCTCATCTTCGACTACGGCAAGGCGCACGGTATCTTCGACCTGCAGACGGAGGACATGGAGAACAGCGTGTGGACGTTCGACCTCGGGCTGCTGGCAGTCAGCGGCGACATCACGATCCGCTTCTTCTACTTCGACGCTGATGCCGCCATGAGCAACATCGTGGGGCAGCGAGGGGAGCTGCTGCCCGGGGGGATGGGGGTGAGGTACGGGGGTGTGAAGGGAAAGCTGCTGTGCTTCGTTTCCTTCCACACTGCCTTCCACCAGTCGCGGATCGTGTTCAGCAAGAGCGAGATCGACGAGGCGTACAACGACTGGAAGCAAGAGCGGTTCTCCGACCGCTTCGAGCTGACCGTTGAAGTGTTTGCGGGGTCATCGGAGGAGGCGAAAGACTTCTTTGACATCAAGCCGTACTCGGTCAACGGCCTCGATCTGGGACTCCCTCCCGGCATCCGCGAGCTCCAGCTCAAGGAGAGCATAGCCGATATCTTCCTGCGCGGCCGCGGGTGCATCGAGCTGGAGGAGGATGCGGAGGTGTCAGGGCTGAGCTGCTTCGGAGAGAAGGGCAAGCTGCTGTGGGTGGAGGAGGGAGGCGTACAGCTCGAGATCGAGCACATGCGAGCTCCCGACGGGTGCGCACTGGGAATGAATCAGTGCAACTCGTCGATGTACATGGGGAAGGTGGGAGCTGGAGCTCTGCTGAACATGCGGGAGTGTCTGCTGGGCAAGGGGCAGCCCATGACCAACATGCGATGCGTCGTGAGGAGCAAGCGAGCGAGGCTGCGATGCCTCGACCTCGGCAGAGACCTGCACCTCCCCAGCTGCCAGGTGGACCTCAGCCCAGCTGACCTCCTTAACCTCTTCGAGACGCTGGCAAAGAACCTCGCGTGCAAGTCGCGCGACATCGCGGTCCTCCTGCACCAGACGGCGCAGGCGCAGAACGTGAAGCGAGACGCGGAGGCTGGGCAGGCGGACGAGCGCGCGAGGTTCGTCGCGAGCGTCATCGAAAGGAACGAGCTACCCATCACGGAGCGCGTGATCTTCTCCTGCGAGGCAACGCTGGTGCAGGGGACGCGCAAGGTTGAGGGACAGTTCTTCATCTTCTTGGAGTGGGTCATCTTCGCCACCGTCTCCTCCCTCCAGCGCGACTGGCGCATCGCCGTCCATCACATCCGAAGCTTCCGCGCTGAGAGCGATCGCCTCATCCTCAACCACAGCACCCTGCTCGAGCATGACGGCTCTCCGCTGTCTCACTTCTCCAGCGGGGATGAAAGCTTCCGGCTGCTCTCTCGCACTTCCACCCTCCGTGGGGACGACAGCGGAAAGCCGCTGACGAGGAGCGTCTCCAACCCGCAAGCCTCGGACGACGAAGTTCCTTCGTCCCCGGGACCCCACGCAAGCGCCACGAAGCTGCGCACACGTATGTCGAACCTGCTGACGGGGGAAGGGAAGGGAAGCGAGAAGAGCGACAAGGCGGAGAAGAGCGACAAGGCGGAGAAGAGCGAGACTATCCTGATGGCCGCGTCTGACCTCCGAATAGCCGAGAAGGTTCTCAAGAAGCTGCAGAACAAGAAGCAGATGGTCCTCGAGTCTCCTGCTTGGAAGTCTCAAGGTAGTTTCTTCCCCTCACGCGGTCAGAGCGAGCAGCTTCGGTCCTTCGGCTTCGTCCTCGTTAACGAGAGCATCTCCGACGCCGAGTCCGCCATCTTCTCTCAGCTGCTCGCCAAGTCCAAGCGAGCCTCGTTCCGCTCAGGGGAAGTGATCATGGAGGCAGGATGCGTCAAGCGATCTATCATCCACCTCATCAGCGGCATGGTGACGGCACGAGGAGCGACGGGGACGGTGTTCTCGGTGCGGCAGGCAGGGTTGGGAGACTCGATTCTCGGCGAGCTTGCCTTCTTGGAGAGTGGGAACAAGGGAGCAGGAGCAAGCATCATTGCAGAGTCAGAAGTGGACTGCCTCATCACCTCCTACGACGTCCTCGAACTTCTCAGCTGCAACGAGCCAATGGTGGGGGCTCGCTTCTACCGGAAGATAGCCATGTGAGAATTTCTGCTCTGCTCTTCTCTGCTCCCCCCTTCCCCCCTCCCCCCCCCCCCTTCCTCCTCACTCTGTTCAATAGATCCCTCGCACGTCGACTTGAGAAGCAAATCGAGCAGCTTGTCATGACAACAGAGTAAGAAAGCAGAGGAGGAGTGACAAGTTTGACTAGTTCTGCAGGTGTGATGGAGACGTGTTTCTTGAAGATTATCTTCATTGAAAGGAGCTTGTACATGAGATGTCAAAATAATTTCTTACATGATAACATACAAGGTGACACCAACTTCTTTCTCCTTACTTCTTGCCTCGGACCTTATCATTGTTGATCTCCCTCCTACAATAATTCTCACCGACGCTCTCCCTTCGCATCCCCCTGCTCCTCCAGCCCTCTCTCCTCACCTTTCCAGCTCATGCTCGTAGTTCTCGTATCCTCTCTCCACATGTTCCAGCGGTTTCATGTGTCGGTTGAACATCTTATCCGCAGCTCTGACAGCCTCTTCCTCTGCCCTCCTCGTCTCCAGCTCCTGCACTCCAGTTAGCCACCATTTCACCTCCAGGACTCTCGCACCAGCTCCTGCTCCTTCCTCCATCTGCTTGTCGACTTCGTGACCAAGCTCTTCGACATTGGCGATTGAGTCAGTCCCTTCCTCTCCGTTGTCATGCCTCCTCGCGGCAACGCTAGCATGTGACTCGCTTTTCTCATCCTCTCCATAGCCAGGTTGTGAATTTCCTTCTTGTGAGCCTGCAGGAAGTAGTCTTCCTCGCTCTTAAAGGCAGACCCGATCGCATCCACGTGCCTCTTCAGGTTGGCATTGACGGCCGCATGCTTGTCTTCATCCTCCTCTTTAGAGATCTTCATCCTCTGATCCCTCACCTTCCTCTCCACTTCTCTCTCCTTGCTCAGTGAGCTTCTCGCATCCGCTCGCTTGATTCGCTCAAGCAGACTCTTCTCTTCCTCCTTCACCTTGGCAGACACGTAGGACTTCTGCGCCTTCCTCAGGCCCGCAAGAACCGCGTCGTCGCTTTTGACGATAGTCAAGTCGTCATCCTGCTCATCTGAGGCAGCGGACGACGAGCTGGTTGATTTGACAGCTGAAGCAGCTGGAAGGGAGCTGGCTGGTTTGACAGCGTCCGGGCTTCCCTTCTCTTCATCGTCCTGAGCATCTGCTTCTTCACGAGCTTGCTTAGCCATGTCAATGAGCTTCTCTTGCTCGTGAATTTCCTTCACAAGAGATCGTTGCTTTTTGCGGAGCTTTTCTAGCTGAAGCGATCGCTCCACCTCCTGTTTCTTGGCACTCCGATAGCGATCGTTCGCTTCTCTAATCGCATTTTGAACAACTGACGGAGGCTGTACCTGCTCGTTATCACTTTCCCCATGACTAGCAGAAGCATCTAGCATCTTGCTATCTGAACTCGATCTAATCATTGCACGAGTTTTCCTCTTCTCCTTCGACATGGCGATTTCTCTCTCCCTCGCTTCTGCGTATCTTTGATTTCCTTCTGCTATCGCAGATGCCACTACATCAGAATTCCTCGAAGACTCCACAGTGTTGCGCGAAAATGATGGTCCTTTCGTCTCTGTTTGACCTCGCAAGTCAGTCTGAGGAAACCAGCCCACCTTTCCTTGTCCTGTCAGAACTTTGTCGACCCCCATCTTATCGTCGACTTCGAGAACGGTAACTGCCTCCCCCTCCTTCACAGGAATCATCCCCCCCTGCGAGAACAAAAAGGATTTGATAGCGACCGCCTTCTGCCCCACCTTCAAGGCTGAGCTACTTGAAGGCAACGATTGTAAGTTACGACTGTCTGCCAACGACAAGCCACTCGAAGAACGGATGTTCGACTGTGCTGGGGAGCCGATGTGAATCTCTATGCCTCTATCTATGAGGGGAAAGAAAGTCGAGCGATTCTTCTGCACTGAAAGCAAATGGTTCCAAGATATCGTTCTGTTCTCCTCCAGCTCTTTTGACATGTTCAACAGGCTTTCGTATCCCAAAGACCCATCGTATTTCTGTGCTAACGTGCCGATCTTGTCGAAATACGCCTCCCCTTCTGGAGAGATGCCCTGCCAAAGCACGGATCAACTGAGCAATCGACGAACAAGACATGGTTCACAGTCTTGTTGTTTTCGATGGACGAGATATTCTCGAATGCTGCTTGCTCGTATTTCTCATGAGCTGCTTTCCATTTGAGCCACTTTTGTGATTCAGCATTCACACGGCCCTTCCGTGCTTCAATCTGACGCAGTCGTTACATCGGTATTGATGTTGAGATTATCTCTTCAACCTCCATCAAATGCAACGCTTTCTCCATTGCTGCCTCGCGTTCTGCCATGTGCTTTGATTCTTGCTTAGCTCTAAACAAAGTGTTTAGTAAGAATGGATGTCAAGGAATGTCCTTACAATTCATTCTTCTGCCGGGAAATATCACTATCATCGTCCTGCTGGACTGCTCCTGGAAAGTGCATGTGTTTAGTCATAGAATCCTGCAATCCTGCATATGCGTGAAGAGTCTATACCTTCTTGCAACTCCACAAAACGTGATGGCAGCGAGCGCATACGGGCTGAGTTCGCTCTTTGTCTTTCATGTGAACTCCCCTGCAAGGTTGATCGGGAGAACAGGGAGATCTCGTGCTTGTCATCCTATAGCAAGCAAACTTCTTGAGCCCTCTTCATTTTCATAGTGTGCAAGTACCTTGAGCATTAAGCACGCACAAATGACTAGAACTCCCAGAATTGCAGAGAGTAAAAGACGGGAAGGCCCAGGATGACGTAAGCCTACAAAATATCTTTCAGGATAAGCAATAACAGAAATTACAACGCCGGCATAATCCATATCTTCCATACAAGACCTCAAATAATCATGTTTCCACTTTTCGCTCTTTCGCAATATTGACATGATTTTTTCACCCTTATTCTCCTCCTCCTCCTCAACCACAACAACCACAACAACTATTCCATATGAATGACCTATTTTCCTCTTCATTTCTCACTCCTTTCAGATCTCATTCTCTCTTCCGCATATGTTCCATCACCTGGCGCCGCCATTTTCTATTTCCGGGTTCGCAGTATGTTGATTGTGGAGGCAGACTTCGCCGAATGTTTACTCAAATAATTAGAAATATTATAAAAGAGATCTCTACCCCCCACCCCCACCCCTACCCCTACCCATCTCTTTCGAAAGACAATCAGAGGAATGACCCCACCCCATCCCAATAGCCTATTAGCACCCACCCTGTACACCTTGATACGGTACACGAAGAGCCATGGCAAGCGAGTAGAATGAGGGAGCCTGGGGCAGGGGCGCGTAGAGGACGAGCAGCATGAGTATGAGCATCTTCATCATGGTGTATTTGCAGTATCTCCTTGCAATGGTCACATGCATTGTGACCGGCAGTGACATCAAGATGGAGGGTATGGCGCGATCATAACATGACGAAAAGGAAGACGCTCAGAGGAAGTCTTGTAGCTACTTTGATCGAGAATCAAATTAGGTTGAATAACCAGTATCGTCGCAAACATGTTGAAAGTGCAAGAGTATGCAGGGATAGATAGCACTATTACGAAGTTTTCCTTATCAGGACCCTTCCGTGATCGCTGAGATCTCAAAAATCTATCAGCATACAACTTCTTTTGATACGTGCTGTGGGTGCATATTACGATATCATGTTCTATGTGCACTCCGCGGTCTTTGGTAGTTGTTCGTGGATGTGCTGATTTTTTCTATGCAGGAAGAAACAAAGCAAACCAAGTCTGTTCCACACTTGGGATAGACGATGACGGTCGAAAAGCCTGGGTTCCTACTCCTCTGTTCTGGGATTTTTCTGGCGTTTGTATGCATCCTACATGTTTCTGAAACTATCCTGAAGTCGCAGGCTGCATCCTTGGTCTCCTTGAACCTAGATCAGTCCAGCATTATTCACAGGAACGAACTGATTCGCGTTGATGTTCCTGCGTCACAGTTGTCCTTGACCAAGATCGGTGACATTGTGAAAGGAAAGATGAAGGCAGCTACTGGGGGTGTGGTTGTTTTTACGGGCAGCGTTGCTGCTGGCACGAGGGTGTCGCCAACTAAGGGCGCGGTGACGGTAAAAGTGATCTCGGACAAATACATCGCACCAGGAACTCCTGTCAGTGGCAGGGTAGGAGACTCGATGTTCTCAGGAACAGTGGTTGGCTCTCCGAACAACGAAGAACGCTTGTCTGACATGGAAAAGCGTCTCTCAGCTCTCGAGAAGCCTGCAAAAGATCAGGTCATTGATCTTCACCACGAGGTTGAAAGCATGCAGGACAGACTACGGAGGTTGGAAGGAAGGAAATCGATCAAGGAGAGGATTGATGACCTTGAAGAAAGGATCAAAGAGTTAGAGAAACGTCCGCCGTCCCTCGATTGGAGGTTGATCAAGGACAACAGTGAAGGCTTTCATTTTCATGGTTCTATTGGACCAAATACAGTGGAGCCTTCTGTGGACAAGTTGGAAACTGGACTCTCGAAACTGGAAAAGAAACCAGGACCAGAGGAAGTGGTGCGTCCTATTGTTTCAAGATTAGACGATATTGAGCAAAGAATCGACGATATTTCGGGTGGTATCGATCCGAAGCGAACCATGGCAAACTTGGAAAGACGATTGGCAGCATTGGAGCGTCTTGCAGGCACCGCAGATGGACAGGACATTCCTCCTCCTAAATTCAATAGCTAAAGGGTTAGTAAAGACAAAACCTTACCAACGATTGTAGCTTTGTGCTTGCCAGGCTCAGGAATGCACGGTACCGTGGCGTCAAGACGGTCTGTTACTGTTTTATCAGTTAAGTTTGGGGGCAGCAGTTGGCAGGTTTAGGTTTGGTTCTCGCTGTCTTTTCTCTTCTCGCCGTGTGGCCTGTGCGACAGTGTCAGGGTCAAGCCTCCTCGACTCTCCTGCCCCGATTGTCCTCGTACTGAACTTTTTTGGCCGGCACCGGGCCACGCACTTACTGGTCAGTGACCAGCACCCGGCCCGATCGGCCTTCGGTCATTTTAGAGACAAAATAGCAGCACACCCAAACGATGCTTGCTCCCTCCTCCCATCAAGAGCTCCCTCCCTCCTCCCATCCAGAGCTCCCTCCCTCCTCCCATACAGAGCTCCCTCCCTCCTCCCATCCAGAGCTCCCTCCCTCCTCCCATCCAGAGCTCCCTCCCTCTTCCCATCCAGAGCTCCCTCCCTCCTCCCATCAAGAGCTCCCTCCCTCCTCCCATCAAGAGCTCCCATCATCGTCAACGCTGACAATTCCCGATCACTCGCTTCGGCAAAGGTTGAATCTCAACTTAAAGCAGAAATCAGGCAAGTTATCTTGCAACGCATTGAATTCTATCAGTGATCCCTTCTCAGCATGCCAAGAAAAGATGCATCTTATCACTATTCACATTGAAAGCCCGAAGGATGGGGTTAGCGAGGGGAAACGATGTTTTGTTGTGGATCGTGTCACTTTAGACACAAAAGTCAATGAGATGTAAGACTGAATTGCCGATTACCGTGCTGATCACGACTCAATCAGAAAGTCAAGAATAAGATCCCTTTATGGAGTTCCTATGTAATAATCTTGCAAGTTTGCATAGCTCGCTCAATTCGTGCATCCTTTGCAGTAGTCACCAAGCTTTGATTTTCAGCAACCAGAGGGTTCACCCTGACGAGAAGGTCCAATCGAAGCAGGCAACAGACCAAAGCTGCTTCCACAAGGTTGTAAGTGATGAAATCACGCTGAGAGAAGTGGGGATAAGACTTGGTTGGAGGACACCAAAGTGAGTTTTATCTGGTGTGGACCTATGCAAATTGACGAGGCATTCTTTCAGGCTTACAGTTCATAGCGATCCTTTGATATTGAGAACGATATATCCTCTAGAAGACTATTTGCCTGGAGGACAACAGTGAGTGGAACTGGATGCAAAGAATGCCTCATGTAGATGCTGAATTGAGTTGTTACAAGATGGTGCATTGGTGCTGCACCAAACACTCATGTAAGGGGACAAAGAATGGGATTGCTCATCAGCATTTTCACTCTCATGCTGATCCTCCTCCTCGTGAGTTATTCTTGTCTATTCTTTTGATTCTTTTACATAAGACGGCAGGTGGTGCTTGAATGGTTGACATGAACTTCTTGGGGAGACGGCTCACTCGGGGGATTTGTTTTGATGGCATTGTTTACAATGACCGTACATCTTCAAACCTATGTGAGGGTGTGTGTGCATGAGAGAATCACTTGGCAGCTTCATCTGCCGCTGAAGAGAAAAACTCCCAGCACAGAGAAGATCAAGGCGATGATGACTGGATTGTCCAAACTGTTGAAGAAACGTGTCATGCTGTATGCCCCATTGATACACCTACATAGGAGCAGGATTTTACCTTATAAAATTTGGTGTTGGTCTAGCGCGACGCAGTTCTTCTGCAATACTCTGCGTCCAAAGAACAATCATATGATTACATGGAAGAAAGAAAATTAGGAGAGTACAAGATTGACTTCTTCTGAGATCTTGAGACCTCGAACCTAAAAAGGATAGATATTCTATGTCAGAGTTTTCCAAAAGCATTCGAGCTATCCCATACTTTCCTCCTCCTTTCCAGCCACTCAGTGTAAAACCACTTTTCCAGCCTTCTCGCGTTTTTGGGCGACCTTTCTAGATCTTCAAGATAGTTGTTTAGACCACCCTATTTCATGTTAATTTTGCCAACAAACAAGTGTATCATCTCACTTTGTTCTTGTTCTTCGCTAGATCTCGACGCTCACTGGGCACAAGAACAAACCACCAGTACGACATGGTTCCCAAAGTGGACAAGACTACAGGTAGGGCGACTTCTAGTGGAGGCGGTCTCGCTTCAAACACTTGACTTCCTTGATCCAATACCATCCTTTGATTCAGACATGCCCGTCTGCTTAAGGGTGTGTGCCTCAACAAATTTCTCTGCGGATTGACCAAGGAGAACGATTCAATCGGCAAAACATGCCAGCAGATGAGCAAGGCAACACAGCCCGTTTTCCTTTATCAAACAGTCAGAACCCTAGACAAACTTCATAACGAAACATAGTTGGTCGTCAAACGACTCGATGTACTCTGCCCACATGTACTCCTACATGTTAGACTACGTCACGAGCATACTTTTTCTACTCATATGCAGACTCTTCACCTCCTCATTCCTCCCTATGGGCACTGGTTTTTCATCATGCAGCAGCAGCAGCAGTGGACTCACATTTCCTTGATTTGCGACAGTCTTTTTTACTCAAAGTTAAGTAAACAATCAATATGAAGACGTCGGAGGCTGGCTGAGTGACCGACCGTACCGTGCCGTACCGTCACGGCGGGTACTGCCGGCCCCGGCGGGGCCCCGGCGGCCGGGCCGCGCCGCCGCCGCGCCGGGCCGCGCCAGTGGGCCCGGTCCGGCGGGCCGATCATCGGACCATACCCGGTCACCGGGCCCGGTAGATCGGACGGTACGGGCAGTACTTGAAACCGGCGAGTCCGACGACGGCGCGTGCCGCAGCCGGGCCCTGCCCCGCGAGCTTGTCAAAGAGGAAGTAGGACAGGTGCTTGAAGGAGTTTTTGAATGATAGCGCTGATGTGATGAGGATTCCTCCGCCTCGATTCTTCTCGCCGCTCAGTCACTATCTGTGGCGCCCCGGCGGCCAGGCGGGGGAATGGGCCTGCGCGCAACAGCCTGGAAGTGGCAGCCGGATAAGATTTCAACTTCCCTTACTGTCTTTTCCCTGGCACTGGCCCGGCGGGCCCCGGCGGGCCACTGATGCTGATCGGACTCAGCCTGTGAGTCAGTGAGTCTCAGACGGCAAATGAGTCCGGGGGGCGTACCGCCGTAGTACCATTGAATCGGAACAGGCCCTGAGCCGGGCCCGCCGCGCGCCAACCAACTGGGCCCGCCGTGACCCAGTGGCTCGGCGAGTCGGAACCCGGCCGGTTGCGGAATTGAACTTGATTTTGACACTGTCCGATCGGCGGGTGACAGGCTGCGGGAGTTTATTTTAACAACTAGACTCGTGTGAACATGGCGAAAAAAATCAAAAAGAATAAGGGGTGACGCGCTAAGCATTAGATATCTACAATTCAAATGTCAATTTCTTTGCAAACTCGCTTCCTCGCAATCTCTCCGTGATTGCCTCATCCATTCTGTTGTTCTGTGAATCACTGAACCAATCCTTCCACTCCCCGACGTCCCCCTTGCGCAAAAGGAAGCCGGCCTTTGTCCCTTTCATGCTTTCAAAAGATGTATGCTCCATTATTTTTTTCATCTTGCGTTCTGATACTTGAATGTCCAGGAAGTGAGCCAACCTTGTCACCTCCGATTGTTGATCCCGCTTCACGTCTTCGAAATACATGACGTGGCTCTTTTCTCTGGGAATCTCTTTGGTCAGCCATTCCTCCATTTCCTTGAAATAAGTGAAATAGCTTCCTCCTGGATGAGGACACTGCGGGTCAATAAAACGCTCAAAGCTTCCATCCCAACCGTCCGGGGGCAGGCCACCCATGTTGGCATAACTTACTGCTGCATCCTTTGGATTGCGCATGATGTATATCACTTTGCAACCTGAGCTCTTGACTGCATGAGGGAGCATCCAGGGAGGACTGTGCGAAGCAAAGATTCTTCTTCCTTTTCGCGCGAGGAAATCTCGGAAGGATTCGTGTCCTACAACAGCAAAGGTGAGAAAGAATTTTGTAATTAGCCAGCAAAGAACCAAATAGAGGGTGTGGTTCTGCTTCAGGTTCCAAGGGAAGCCACTCAGGATAGACTTGCATCTCAGTATTATGTGTGGCGGTTATAGTCCCATCCTCTGTCATGTGTACGAGACAGTTTACTATCCTCCAGAGCCAGGTAGTTCCACACCTGTGCCGATATGAGCATCACATATGTACATATCAAGGTGTCCCTCACTTCGGAAACGAGCAAGCGAGTATATCAGTATCGAACATTTCTATTCTTGGAAAGCTTCAGCAGAGTCTTGCCTGACCAAAACTGAATCAGAAAACAAACTCGTCAAGAGCAAACAGAAAACCTGAAAAACTCGGGCTGTGGGAGACCCTTGTAATATTTCCTCTTGCATGGGTTCCCAAACTTTGGCATTCTTCTCAAAAAAGTGCCAAAATTATTCCTGCAAGCACAAATGAGAGGAAGATGTGCAAAATATTCAGAATTCAGAAGCGAAATAACTGGTACAAATGATGATGAGCTCGTTTTGGTCACAGCATGGTCGTGGTCAAAAGGAATGGTAGGGAAAAATTGCGTCAGCACACCGCCAAAGCAGGAAGCTGGATAACAGTGAATAGATGCAGGAAGGAAGGGGTAGAGAAATGAAGGAATGCTGGATTGAAACTGAGCGGAAGGTAAAGAGGGCAGGAGTGAAGGAAAAGGAAGAGTAAAAAAAGGATGATGTGCAGACAGAATAAAAGACAGCATGGGTGAAGAAGCTCAGCAGCCCGAATGAACTAAGGGAACAGGAGGGCTGGTGGTCTGAAGAGGGTAGATTAGAAGAAATGCTTCATCTCAGCAGGAAGATGTCAGGGTTGCATGCATCTACATGCATGTGAAACGATCTATACTCGCTCTCAATAGCTCAAGGGAATCACAGGATGGAATTAGAGTCGTGTTCCGTCAGAAGATGTAAGAGCTTGTGATGATCTTAAGGAGGAAGAGGCTTGAAAGGAACCAGGAGGCAGAAAACAGGAAAGCAGAGGTAGATCGAGGAGAAAGCGATGGGAAAGAAAGTTGCAGGCGGAGAGCAGGACAGCTGAGGTAGGAGAGCTAGCTCTGGAGCATCCATGTAAGTGACCTAGGGGTCAAGCGAGCAAGGAACGACGTGGGGGAGAAACAGCAGGATTGCGAGGGTGAAGGTAGGAGGGGTCATACAAGCCTAACGAACTCATAGGGGTAGGTAGATCAGGCCGTGACCGACAGAATTAAAACCTCCACTTATTGAATTCACTACCCCCATAGTGGGCAAATAAAGAAACTTGTTTCAGGAGCATAGGGTGGGGTGGTGCATCAGAACAGTAAAGGCAACCATCATTGCAGTGCCCATCTGTGATCACGTGACCAGTCACGGCGCACTTGATAAAAAAAAGACCCACCAGTCTGGTAATTGTAACTTTCAGTTTGAGTAAAAGAGTATGGATATCTTTACTCAAAGTTAAAGATCAGTACCCAGATAGAGAGATAAGAATACAGATTGATTATAGCGCCCATACCCGATCCACCGCAATGAGCCTGGGCATAATTATGGGTGCCTGTTTGAATCCAAAGCGGCGATAGGTTTAGGTTTAGGGTCACCCGGTTGTACTCCCAGCCTAGTACGAGGACAATCACAGGAGAGTACTCGAACGCCTCTTTTTTTATTAGACTAGGATGTCTATGCGAGAGCCGATAAGCGGCTGGTTGGGGACCCCTCAGTTTACTACCGACCGTCATCGCACTGACCGGGCCCGATGTTCCGGGCCCGGCCCTTCAAGTCCCGACTGGCACTGCACCGGGCCCAAACCTGCCGCTGTATCGGAGATCATGCCAATCATTGAACTCGGAACTTACGGAATACACGCCGCGGGGCGAGCGCTCAGTAGGCTGGAGGCCAGTGTGACATATTCACCTAACGCGGACGGGCCAGACTGAGTCCTGGACATCAAGTTTCCGGCGACCGTCACGGCGTCGGACCGTACTCGGTCACGGGCCTCGCTGTATGTCCGATCAGTGGCAAGAAGCTCGGATAAATTGAACTTAAAAAGGGTTTCAAGTTTAGGGTCAGGCTCCTCGCTGTACTACCGCCGGCCCACGGTCCGATCGGACAAGAAGCTCCGACTCGTCCGATCGGAGTGTCAGGTCTAAACATTTTTGAAACCCTAAACCCTAAACTTGAAAGGGCCTAAACCAGGCTCGGAACTAAGGACTACGGAAACAAAAGCATAGCGTTGCCTTTCTCAATTGACCTTGGAGCTCTAAAACGTTTCGCGGTGAGGGTGGAAGATTCAAATCCACGCATACCACGAGAAATTGTACTCAAGAAGACCCTACCCCTGAAAAAGTCCTGCTTGGCTCTTCGTGATTTGAATTCAGACCACGGTCGAAAGACCCACCCCGCCCCCACATGAGGGTTTAGGGTTTAGGGTTTAGGGTTTAGGGTTTTAGGGTTTAGGGTTTAGGGTTTAGGGTTTAGGGTTTAGGGTTCAAGGTAAGGAGAGAAGGTAGGAGGCGACCGAAAGCCAAGGTGAGGAGAGGCAACTCTCCTGACTGAGGCTGAGGAAGCCAAGAGAACACAGCAGAAGTAGAGAGTAGAAAGACGCCTCAGAAGCAGGGTTCGCATTGTAGGCCGTGTACTCCCAGTGCTCGAGCGCCTCTTTAGACTAGGATCAAATTGCATAAGCCCACAACGAGGCCAAGCAACATTCTAGCATTCTAATAAACTCACATAATAATAATAATAATAATAATAATAATAGGGTTTAGGGTTTAGGGTTTAGGGTTTAGGGTTTAGGGTTTAGGGTTTAGGGTTTAGGGTTTAGGGTTTAGGGTTTAGGGTTTAGGCGCCGTTATTTCCGGCAGCATGGCTCCTTGCCAGGTGTAGGGGAAGCCGCCAGGGCGCCAAGGAAGCTGCAAGCGAGAGGTTTGTTTACTTCAAATAGCTTTCTAAGTATGGTTCTTCAGTATGATGAAAATGTTCGCAACCTGCTGTATCGGAGATCATGCCAATACACGCAGAGCGGACTTGTGGATGCCTCTGTCCTCGAAGCTGATCTCGTCGAGAGGGTGAAGAGCTTCGCGAAGCGTTATCCGCACAGCAGGACAGCCCAGGCTTGCAAGGCTGTGGAGGGATGCACCCCCGACGCTATCGCAGAAGCCATCCGCTCGACATGTCAGCAGGCACGACGTGAGCTTCTGCAAGAAGCGATGGCTGGATGGAGTGACGCATCCAGAGAGTGGTTTATGCAGCAGATTGAAGAAGCCAAGAAGGAGAAGGTCGAGACATACACCGCCTCAGCAGGCAACGAGGTGACTTCCTTCATCTCCATGACTCTCCTGGGCATCTCCTCGGTGTATGTCAACCATGAAGAAAAGCTGAAGAAGAAATTTGAAGAGATCGGACTGATCGTAGACTCAGTGCAAGAGAGTAAAGCAATCATGTGGAAGGCTCCGTATAGACCCGAGATAGCGAGTGCTGAGGAGATCCCGGTGACTGTTTCCTTCCTCCGCAATGCACAAGCGGAGAAGCTCTGGCAGGGAAGAGAGGACTTCGCGATCGATGGTCGCAAGTTCACAGCTGTACATGTGAGCATCGTGCACGATCGATCTTTCAAGATTCGAGCCAAGAGAGGACCCTGGGGCAAAGGGGGCAGCTTGGCAGAGCTGACCCACCTGTTAACCTTGGGCGGCATGACAACGGCTGAGATAGCTGCCGTCTATCGCTATCAGCTGCTGCGCCAGTCCCTTGCAGCGGTCCAACTCCAGCCGCTGGCAGGCATGCTGGTCGCTGGGGCGCCAGGACAGCAAGTCCACAAAGGCTTAGGTCAGAAAGGCTTCGTCGCTGTAGGGGCCAACGTCATCTGGAGACAGAGGGAGGTGGAGTGGATCGTCTCCTCGAGCTGCCCAGAGGCGAATGATACAGCAG
>NW_005434661.1:0-43343 GCF_000315625.1 Guillardia theta CCMP2712
GCTTTACTCTCTTGCACTGAGTCTACGATCAGTCCGATCTCTTCAAATTTCTTCTTCAGCTTTTCTTCATGGTTGACATACACCGAGGAGATGCCCAGGAGAGTCATGGAGATGAAGGAAGTCACCTCGTTGCCTGCTGAGGCGGTGTATGTCTCGACCTTCTCCTTCTTGGCTTCTTCAATCTGCTGCATAAACCACTCTCTGGATGCGTCACTCCATCCAGTCATCGCTTCTTGCAGAAGCTCACGTCGTGCCTGCTGACATGTCGAGCGGATGGCTTCTGCGATAGCGTCGGGGGTGCATCCCTCCACAGCCTTGCAAGCCTGGGCTGTCCTGCTGTTCGGATAACGCTTCGCGAAGCTCTTCACCCTCTCGACGAGATCAGCTTCGAGGACAGAGGCATCCACAAGTCCGCTCTGCGTGTATTGGCATGATCTCCGATACAGCAGGTTGCGAACATTTTCATCATACTGAAGAACCATACTTAGAAAGCTATTTGAAGTATACAAACCTCTCGCTTGCAGCTTCCTTGGCGCCCTGGCAGCTTCCCCTACACCACGCGTGCAGCCATGGTGCCTGAAATAACCGGCGCAGCCTGAAATAACCGGCGCTGCCTGAAATAACCGGCGCTGCCTGAAATAACCGGCGCTGCCTGAAATAACCGGCGCTGCCTGAAATAACCGGCGCTCCTAAACCCTAAACCCTAAACCCTAAACCCTAAACCCTAAACCCTAAACCCTAAACCCTCAGTTAAGTTTGGGGGACAGCAGTCGGCAGGATTGGGTTTGGTTCTCGCTGTCTTTTCTCTTCTCGCCGTTTGGCCTGTGCGACAGTGTCAGGGTCAAGCCTCCTCGACTCTCCTGATTTTCCTCGTACTGATTTTTAACTTAACTTTGAGTAAAGGCCTAGAAAGCTGCGGGCCGGTCTTAATGCTTTACCCGGCCGCTGGCAGGCTTCGAGTACCAAGGCACTGCAGGTACCCGGGGCTGCCTGAAATACCCGGGGCTGTTTGAAATAACCGGGGCTGCCTGAAAATACTAGGGCCCGGCGGCTGCCACCTGAAATACTGGGCCCGGCGCTGAACCGTCCCTAAACCCTGAACCCTAAACCAGGTAAACGGAAACGGTAAATCCTAAACCGTTGAACTTAGACTTACTAAGTTAGAGAAGGACTGTGAGGAGGTATTGGAGCGGGAGAAACTTTTATGTCCCTTGCTGAATTTCATTTTTTCTTTCTTCTGCTTCTCAGTCTTGCCATGGACGAGAACAAATCTGTACATGCTCGCACGACTGAAAAGCGCAAGCGAAATGCGAGGAGTGCAGCCCCTCCCACCACCTTCATCCACTCATTCACAGAGAATAGTCCATCAATCTTACCAGGAAGCCTGTCGCCATATTGCTCACTCCTCCTGCGCTATGGCCATACCTCTCTCGCAGCTGCAAACCAGTCAACTTTTCAATCTGCTTACTTGCCCCTCTGTTCCCTCCCCTTCCTCCTTTTCCATCCACCTCCTGTACCTGCGCATAGCTAGCCGCATGGCTAAAGGAATCAAGGGCTCCAACTTCGCTTAGCCACCTCCTGAGATTAACAGTACGGTCATATGGATACATGGATCACCTCCTCCCACCTCTGCTGCTCCTGCTCCTCCTCGTTGTAGTTCTCTACAAAGTAAATCTTATGCTGCCCGTGGTACGAGAAGTTTGGTAAAGAGCCAAGGAAGCGCTGAATCTTCGCGGCCTGGAAATAACATAAAAAAGCAAAAGAAAGCATGTAGCAGAAACAGAACAAAGACCAAATCAAAAGAGGCAAAAATCAGAGGTTACCTCGGCTGGAGCTTCCTGCTCACCGAAGATGCTGACAACGTCGCTATGAGTGGCGACAATTGGAACATCCTGCAATTACTTCAGTTCAAAGCTCAAAGAAAAGGGCAACACGTCAAAGCCGGCGTCGCGAAACGTTCTTCTCCAGCGATGAAACACAGAAAGTGGAATTTGCTAAAAGAAAGCGATGTGAGGAACAAGTCAGCGAGATAGGGAACAGAAGAACTAGAGACCCCGACAAGGAAAGAAGAAAGAGGGAAAAGGCGATAGTCGGATGATTTGACGGAAAGGAGAAACCTGATGCGCATTCACAACTAGCATGACAGACTGACATCTTGGTGCGAACGACTTCCAGCCCTGTTCAATTCTAAAGTGAATCTTACTCCAGCCTTCACGGTTGCCCCTTCCTTCACCTCATCTACTGCCTCTCTCAAGTTCTCAGGCTCCTCCCCCAGGTGATTACCTGAATTACGTGCATGATCCTCCTGTAGTATCCTCGCCTGTGGACTTGTCATCGTCATTGTAGACGGAAACAGTGGCGAGCCTGTCTTTGAAACCCTCATCCTCGGTGTACGTCTGCAGCTCCGTCATCGTGTTTCGCTTCTACGACCAGCGATAGCTCACCCAGTTAACACCATCGGGGTCCGCCAGCTTTGAGATCGGGACACTCCGAATCACTAGGAGCATTTCAGGATAGTCTCTCTTCCTCCTCCACCCTCACCATGACCTCCACGGAGCACGATTGTTGCCTTGGGCTCAGAGGAGATTTGACCTCTGCAAGAGCCAGGCATGTACGTGAACTTCCGATAGCAACGAAATGCCGCAGCACAAGCAAAACTAACACAGGAAGGCACTGATGCAGCGCGATAGGAACTCCAGGGAGTCGCAGACCCGTCTTGAAGAGAGCAATTAGGATGCAAAAGCTCAGCAAGTGTGAACAGCAACCTTGCTCCAAAGAAAATCGGAAAGAGTTGATAAATTCCACCAACGATCGTCTTCCATTCGTATCTGCATGACGTCCTCTCCCTAACAAGCAATTCGGGTTTAGGGTTTAGAGTTACAGTGGAACAAAATACCTTCATGACGTTGACAGCGTTTGGCCCTGCGCAAGGCAGAACCTCGTTGACTACCTGTTGGACGTCAGAGCACACGAGAAGAAACGTGAAGTAGGAGGCAATCGGTATTTGGAATGAGTTGGAACGAGGTAGATGAAAGACAGGCAAGAAGAGCAAAAGGTGGGAGAAAGAATTAAGTGACGGGGAAAGGAGATCCATCCAAAGATATTGACTGGGAACGAGCAATGGAGAGGACAGGAGGAGAAGCTGTGTGAAAGGACAAGAAAGAAAACTGCTTGAGTACAAGACAAACATAAGAGCTTACCCCCACTCGCTTTCTAAAGTCTAACGACTTAAGTTGACTCTTAACCAAAGTGAACTCAGCGTCAAGTTCACTCTGCAAAACAAGAATCATATTTCATGTCTCATTGTTGCTTGTCCGATCAGAGCAAACCAAAGCAGATAATCAATTTCACTGACCTTAGTTGGTCGAAATTCATCGTTGAATTTGACCCCGATTGTGTCTACCACAAAAAACATACTTCTGCGCAGCGAGGAGAGTGATTCCAACATATTTCAAGCCTTCATGCAGACCGTCCGAGCCCTTGGGTAGCAAGCAATGGCAGCGCATACTTTGAGTAGGAACGAGTCGTAGATCCTTGAGTCGCGTCATCGAGGTAGTCAACCAAGTCGTGCTTACCTGAACCGCTTGGCACTTCATTGACAACCCTCACGTAGTCCTCACCATCTGCTTGTGACTGAAGTGAGAGCAAGAGGCGGGGCGAGAGCCAAGAGCTACCACGATCATCCGAGGCAGAGGAGGTGACGGGCTGTCTGCTCAATCCCGTCAACAGCAGGTTGATGAATCTTGACTTTGCCACAACCATCACATGCGCTTCATGCAGATAGTCAATGTACCTTTCCATGGCCCATAAGCCCGAAGATGCAGATATGGCAGGGTCTGACCAAGAAGCGAATGCTCAGTCAGTCTAGGGGAGCAGAGAGCTGACCTGTCTCGGTCTCTGAACTTGTGAAGGATGTTTTGAATATCCTAGGAGAGCCAATAAGAAAAAGCTGTCAACTCAAAGCATTACACTTCACCTCACGGATGATAAGCCCGTGCTCGTAAGCCTCCATGTTCTTGTTTTCTTCCACTTGCCTGCGTCAGCAGCTGATCAAGCAACGAAACGTCGGGAGTGATGGAAGGAAGGAATCACACAGCATGCGGCCTCACCTAAACAGATGAAACTTGGATGAGAACTCTGCCAGCAAGTTCTCGTGCGCAAACTCATCGTTTGACGAGTCGACTGGCTTATCCGACGAATCTACCTGCCACATCGAAATGAAAGGCCTCAGTGTTAGGCATCACATCCAAGATGAGCAGTGAATAAATTTGAGGCATGTCATCAGCGTACAAGCAAGCACTGATACCATCTTACCTCACGCGGATCCCTGTCTGTCCTTTCATGCTCCCTTGCATGATCCGGCATGCAGTGCTAGCTAACAGCCACGATCAACTCCGGCGTTTTGAACTGCGCAGGTTTAGTTTGGTTTTAGAAGGCGAGCAGCCGCATGTGGCAGGCGAGAAGAATCAGCAAGCAAGTGTAGCAGACAACCTTTGTTGAGATGACATGTTTGCTTGACAGACAGCTAGAGCAATCGACTCTCAATCAACATGTTTGCTTGACAGACAGCTAGAGCAATCAACTCTCAATCACATGCCTACAAACTCAAACTAAAATCAGGTGCAATTCAGAAAAATATACAGCAGGTCGTTAAAAATCCGGCGAAGGACTTATTTGAACGGTTGCTATGAAGTACTAGGAAGCAGAAAATTAGCATACGTGTGTAGGCATCTTTTATTCAACCCCAGATCTATGAAGTGTGTAATGTCTCGAGTAGCATGCTTTGTTACATTTTTCCTACTTGGATCGCTCGTGCACAACTGTGATGGACTTCGTAAAAGATCATTCAATGTCTACCCCTCTATGCGGCTGCAAAGCTTGGCCTCAAGAAGAACTTCTCTGCTTTCCCTCCGAGGCGGTGACGACTGCATGGAGCTTGACAGTGTCTCAATGACTGGACCTAATGCAACCAACGCGAGCAGCCCTCCGACAGTCATCGACATTTTTGTGAAGTGGAAGCTAGAGACGTTGGAGCTCTCTGTAAATCTCGACTATCCCGTGGATGTCTTGAAGTCTCAGCTGTACACGATGACCAACGTCAAACCTGATGCTCAGCATCTTCTGGGAGTTTACACGCCAGGAGCAGGTGCCGACCTGAAGGACCTTGACCTCAAACCAGGACAGACCCTCATCATGTACGGCGAACCCAGCAGAGTGAAAGAAGAAGATGACTTAGATGTGGAGATGGGTGCTGAAAAAAGAATCCCTGCAAATACCTACAAATCATTCATTCACAAGACTGCGCTGGGCGATCCGCTAGCAGAAATGATCGACAAGATGTCAATAGAGGAGATCATGGGAGACGGGAAGGATGCTCGCACTGATGTGAAAATGACGACTCTAGAGCAAAATGAGATCTCTGTTGCCATGAAAGATGCCTTTACCTCTCAAATATCTGTCCCTCACGAGACGCCGCTGACATTGCCTAAGGAATTATGGTCAAAAAGGCTACAGGATTTCACTGATGAAGATAGAGTTTTGCTGCGAAACTGGATGAACCTTACAAGAAACTGGCGAATAGCCACGAAGGAGTATGCAGCTAGAGCTGAAGAGATGAAGAGGAATGTGACAAAACAACAGCAAGAAGAAGAGGCTGAGAAAAGGCTAAACGAAATCGAAAATGAAATCGAAGAAGAATGTCAAGCCGTTGGTCTTTCGTACAGGAAAGCACAAGAACTTGTTGAAGAAGGCACGAGAGTCATTGTAGAAACAGACTTCTTGACCAACGATGAGACATTTCAAAAATACAAACACTTGATGGATCCTCCAGGGCTAAATTTGACGACGCTCCATTCTTCAAAAATTTTACAGATAATTACAGGAAATATGCCATTCGTGCATGGGCGGCAAGTGCAAGAGAAGCGGTTCTTGATTCAATCGAGCAGGCTAAGATTGATAAGGAACGAAATGCTCAAGTTGCACGAGAATATGAGGAGAATAAAGGTCAATCGTATGCTTGTTTTTGTTGCTGAAATAATCTTGAGTGGCAGGAAAGGAGGTCGAATTTGACGAAGATGACGACTCAGCTGAAGATGATTATTTAGATGATGAAGTTCCATCTGAGCAGAGATTGTTGTATGAGATGTGTGCATGGGGATGGAAGATGAGCGCTCGCACGCCGATCGGTTTAGAAAACTTGGGCAACACATGCTACATGGCGTCTGCTTTGCAGATGTTTCGCTGTGTCCCCGAGCTGCTCAAGGCAATTTGCAATTTTGAGCCTATGCAGGAGTCTCGATCGCATGCGCTGTCGCAGAATTTGATAGAAGCGATGAAGTTGTTGTTCATGGAGCTCACAGAACGCAAGGAATCAGTCTCGCCTCTCACTATGGTGCACCACCTACGCAATTATGCTCCACAATTTGCAGAGGTCGGCATGATGGGCCCTGCTCAACAGGATGCAGAAGAATGTCTGTCAACCATGTTACAGGTAATCACATTGTGAACACGTCCGTGTGTAAACTTTCGTTCACCGTATGCAGGCATTGATTGGTCAATTCCCGGGCAAGAAAAACAAGTGCCTAATCCGTGAGCTGTTTCAAATAGGATTGAAAAAAAAGATTCAGAATTCGGATCCAAATATCCCTGAAGAATCAGTCATTGTAAGACAAGACATGTCCACAATTAGCACTGATCGATTGTTTGGGACATCAATCAGAAGGAAACAACCATGCGGTTGCCTCTTATCATTGACGCAAAGACTAACACAATTCACGATAGCATACAAAAGGTTTGTGAGCATCGAAAACTTTCTCGCTGAGTTTTCCTGGCAGACATTTAGTTACGAGATCCAGAAGCATTCAACGGCAACAGGGTAAGCCTTGAAGAATGGCTACAGAGCTCAGCATGACCTTGCTTCAGAGTTGATGCCACATACAATGTGTCTACTGAGGTGACAGCCTTCATGGTTGGTTGAAATTTTATGATATTTGTATTTATACAGATCACTGAACTCCCCCCTTACCTGTTTGTGCACTTCGTTCGATTCTTCTGGAGAAATGTGAAGTATCGAAGAGACTGCTGCCTGTGATGTAATCTTCTTCTTTCTAGGATACCCAAAAGAAGGCTAAGATATGCCGTGACGTGCACTTTCCTGTTGTAAGACGCCTCCATATTGCACGATTCTTTTGCTTGACCTCAGAAATCATTTCTCCTAGATTCTCGATCTGTTGCCATACTGCAGCCCAGAGTTGAAAAATCCGATTGCTCGCAGCCTAGCCGAGCAGAAAGCTTCATACCTCCAGTCACATCCTGTAGGGCCACCAAATGGTGGTGTGGGGATTGGGCTGACAGAAGAATTTTCAGATCTGGGGAGACGGGGAAGTTGACGAGAATGAACGCAAGTGAGAGGAAAATTGCCCTTGATCTCCTGTACATTCAAACAGCCGCTCAGGTGGGCCGAGCTCGAGCAAGAAGAAATTCAGAATGAAATAGCAGAGGCAGAGCGTCTCAAGGTAACTGTTCCATTCCCGGGATCAACTTGAACGTGATTTTTTAGTCTGCCCTCGCTTCTGGTCGAAGCCTGAACGAGCAGGTCCATTGATGCTGAACTCTATGAGACAAATCTTGATACGTGACTTTCAAAGAATGAAGAGGATGACGATCAGTTTGGCTACGGAGACGAAATGTGATTCAAAGAACCTGGTTTGATTTATCTTGCTCACCGGCTGTGAGAAGGGAGGATGAAATTCCAGCAAATTCTACATCCGCGAACACCAACACCAACAACAAGACATCTTCACAAGGCGACAGGCTCGAAGGCTGTTCCTCGTAAGACAACAACTTGAGAAATGAAATGGCAAGTTGAGGCTGATCCATCAGGCGACCTCTTTCTTCCATCTACGAGCTCCGTGCAGTGCTCACTCATCAAGGTCGATTTGCGGACGCTGGTCACTACATCGCTTGGATCAAGACAGGTCGGCGCATGACCTGATCCTCTGATAGAACCAGTCACTTGTTTGGTTGATGCAGGCATCATGGAAAGAGCTTCTCCCAGAAGCGCACTGCAGCCCATGTGGCTCAAGTTTGACGATGAGAAGGTAATGGTACAAGACCCTGTCCCCGCTGATCAGCTGCCAACAGATCTCATTGCATCCTGAAGAAGAAGTGAAGAAGACTTCAGGAGGGTCAGAGGGGCCCATTGCATACTTGTGTTTGTATGGGAGGTCAAGAGCACTCGCCGAGGGGTTAAACTTCGACGATCAGATACGTTGAGCTGGAATTCAACGAGGCTCACGGAAAAAATGTGAAAGAAAGAATATTTATTGAATTATTCTCAATCGGTGAATAACACAACATCTTCCAGTTTCAGATTCCACTCAACAAAACGAGCGTCGTGGTCATATGAAGCTCCATTAGATCGAAGAATTTGCATCCATTCATTCCTCTCCTGCTGTGTGCAAAATTTCCATGTAGAATTCTTGTTTGTTAGCTTTGAGCATAGTCGTAAGGATTGTGAGTTATCCCTTTCTTTGGCCACCCTTATATCTCCAGGGTGAAGAAAAGTAAATTGCCGCTGATGATTGCGGTGCACTTGGATCAGAACTCTGCCATCTGCCAACAATTGGCAGGAGGCTGATGACGGGGGCTTTCCGGATTCAGCATACTGGAAGTGACATCTGCGCTGGGCAGTTACATCGGTCTTGGTGTCATTTCTCAATGGAACAGCTTTGACTGCAGAAGATGGTATCGCAGGCGCCTTGGCATTCTCGCCAAATGCAGATAAAACGTTCTTCGACTTGATGCTGTCTGCACGCGAGGAGGTGCAGGATGTTCCACGACGATTTTCCTTATTGTGCTCCATTCTTATCTTCCTTCGTAGAGTCAAACTGAGTTTTGTGTGCGACATAGAACTCGCTAGGATATTCTGCTGCCGCATGTCCATGATCGAAGAGAAGGTAGTTTTGCTGATATCCTTCCTGTCAGCAGGGCATGGTGGAAGCAGGCCGGTATGGATGATTTCATTCCATTGCTTTTCATGCATGATGATCAAGGCGGAGGTTGAAGTCTGAGGGGAACTCAGAGCGAGACAGCAGGGAGGAGAGGTGGTGGGGGAAGACTGTGGGACTTGCTCGAGGAGGAGATGACTCGACGACGACTGACGCACGAAGCGCTCTCGTTGTGTAATAGAAGCTAGAGCAGAGTTTGACTACAAGAGTTTGACTGGGATCTTGCAACGACACATCATAATGGTGGGTATGTTCCGGTGGGTGAGGTCAAGTACCGGTACAATATCCTCACCTTGTCTGTCATAGGCATGGGTACTGAACAGACCAACGTTAGTTAGAGGGGTGATGGACACAAAGGGGTGGGTCCCGGATGCTCCAGGCACGTTGCCTTTTATAGTGAGGTACAAAGTATAACCCCACTTTATTGTAGTAAATGGAGGGGTACTTGACGGGGTACAGATCTATCCGTGGCCCCTGCACGTCGGGCAATCCTGGTGCCAGTCAAACGTGCCACCCATCCCCCACGTGTTTGTACCACAGAAGAATCAGTTGATATGGGCTTCAGACTGAACTACTGCAGGCAGTCGGACTCCGAGAGTCGAAATCGCCTCTTTTGGCTACCTCAACGACGGGCTAGAGTTGGGGGCCACTGGGCTTGTGTCACGGACGTCAGCACACCCGCCTCAGAGTCAGGCTTGATGGTGACCCGGAGTCGGACTCCCCCACCGTCACTGGTGACCGGGCCCATGGGGTTACGTCCAAGTTTAGATTATTTAAATCTAAACCCAGCAGATTTTCTGCACTATGGTGCCTGCATTGCTAAGCTTGTGCTGCTTCCTATCGCCTTCTCCCTTGCATGTTCGCAGAAGCTCTCCAGCTCAATATGACTCCTTTCTATCCCTCCGATCGTCGCGCCCCTGCTTTTCGCTCTCACCTGACTGCCTTCCAAGAACTTCGTTTATAAGTAGATATCGGGGGCTACGAACCCAAGGCAATGTAGCTTGTCAGGCGAAAGATGACGATCGGTTTGATGCATGGTTTGAGAGATCTGAGAAGAAAATGGAGCAAATAGAGGTATTTTCTGTCTTTCTGTCTTCTCCCGCCTCCTCTTCCCACGGAAACACATGAAACCTAATTTCGTGGGTGAAGAGAGCATCGATCGCGGCCCCAGACTTTCTTTCGTCTCGATCTTTGAGCACATGGAGCTGCTGCTTGTGGAAAGTCGCGTACCTGTTCTCAGAAAATCTACAACAAGAACGGGTGATTGCTCCAGACCTGGCATTCGTGGCTAATCGAACCTTCGGTCAATCCAGTGAAATTATCCAGCCAAGCACCTTAAGTCTGAAGATTCCGATCTCAAGTCACTTTCTTATATGAGATGGTAGGAGGCAGTAGCGTTGCACTTCTCTTCGCTTCGTCGTGGTGCCCTGCGTATGACAAGAGAGCTCCAATGCTACACTCACCCACTCTGATCTGCAGATGCATACAGTTCCTGCCCTTGTTGCAGGCGTTTTTTTCAGCGCAAGTATGCAACTTATTGGCTGAATGCAATGCTAACTTAGTTGTAAATCAATATTTTATAGAACTCTGGAGAGCACAGCAAAGCTAAGGTGCATTTTTCTATGTAGATTGCGTCTAAACTGCGCGCAAGATATCCATCATTTTTGTGAGCTCGGATTTCTCAGAGGAGGACGCAACCACCTTTTTCAAGTTTCAAGTTCATTTTGTTCTTTGTTCATTCTCAAACTTTGTCAGAAATGCTCACGGCGATTGGCTGATGCTTGACTACAAAAGCGCTCTTCGTTCCGAGCTGAAGCGAAAGTTCGGGTGCGTGCTTTTCAAGGAACTTTTCGGCCGGCTGATGATGGCATGCTGTAGAGTGTGGGCAGGAAAAGAGGCCTCGCAGTTTGGCACTTCCATAGCATCGTTCAAGTCGAGGAGAAGTGGAATCCCCGCGCTTGCAATTGTCGGATTAGACGGAGAGCTTGTCAACTTCTTGAACGCTGAGCTGGAAGGTTTCGAGGCTTTGATGTAAGTTTTCTGTGCAATCTGCTTGGATCTCATACTACAACAGACACTGGAATCCTGAATACTATGTCTGGCAGCAACTGAAACATTAAAACGAGGTACGGGGGCTTCGAACTCACTTGTCTTTTACTAATTACAGCAATAGTAGACAGTATGCTCCGATGCCTCGGTCGATACATTCATGATCGGATCATCTCGTAGCGAAATTTTCAGAACTTTGAATCGGGTTGCTCGAATTCGTCGTAAGACAAAGAGCTGAATTTCTCAGCACTTTGACCATCACTATCAACACGTTTCCTGGTTCCTGGTGATCATTGCGAGGCAAAAAGAGAGACGATACTTACTCTCTTAACGTCGTGGTGCTGGCCATTCTTCCATCCTTGTTGTACATACGAATCGTGCGTACAAGCTCCTGTTCGCCTCTCAGAATTAGCAGGAATTACCATGGTAAATAACCTTGTCATTGAAGAAGCAACCAAACTCAGCGCTGAAGCTTTGAACGCCTGGCAACTTGTCTCCATTCTGCACATCATCAAAATGCAACGCAAGTACAGAACAATAGAGATACTTTGTCTGATTCTGTGGAGAATGCTGCTTCAAGTGCCTTCTTTACCGCTTCCACTGGATCCCCCTTGGAGCCTCCTGATTGATCGGGTTCTGCTTTTTCAACTTTGTCGAGGCTGACCTTGTCCAACTTCTCTGGCAAACACACCCAGCATCCACTTGGAAGCATGAAAAGCTTGCAACCATCGTCCATGATGATCGAATCTTCAACTGGACTGTTGACATCACTCCAAGAGATCTTTCTTGCAACTCTGTTGCGCTCGTCCAAAACTTGCATTTCCCTGCGAAATTTCTGGGTACCATCCCATTGATTCCCACTTCGTGCTGCAAACGTCATCTTTCCTCCTCCTAATCTTGCCACTCCCCTGAAATTTTTGCATCATTCAATGGCGTAAAAGCAGCTATTCATTTCACCTTCCAAATGCTTCTCCTCGATATTCCCCCAAAAGTGAAAGGAACGTCATAGGGGGACGAGTGGGCTGCACATTGTCTTCAAAGTATTTGATCCCTATGAGCCTGTTTGCACCTGTCCAAAGGGTTTGATCAAATCAAAATTACACTCAAGAAAAGATTACCAACGCTCACAAATCTCTTCTCTTCATATAAAATAATCCTGCTGAGCTTTGATTCAAAGTCATAAAGTGCTAGACATCGGATCCTTTCTTCTTCCGACAGCGCAACAGACATTTCGATGCAGAACCTGGCAGTTCCTGGGACATCAGGAACCGACACCAAGGAGCTGTCGTAAGAATAGGAGCCATCTTCGGCACAGTGAAATTCATCGTTGACAGTTATCACAGACTCAGAAAGGCGGGGAGAAGTCTCGTTGCCAACCACAAGTCTTTGCTTTGCCGACTGCTGACCTTCTTCTAGTTGAACCACGTCGATGGAGTGCTCAGTGACGAAGGGTGGAACATAGTCTCCAGTTTGTGGCGAGATATGCAGCGCCCTGCCCATCCAACGGCCGAGGTTGTAGTTCTTGAAGGCTTCCCACTCAGACTGGAATGGGAGTCGCTCCTCAGATTCCCTCCATTGCATTCGCGGAGAACAGAAACCATTGCGCTGCGCCCGAGGGCTCCCGATGCGCTTCAAGGTCGACAAGCCATGCCTTCCGGCCAATTTCAAGGGACTCACGCAAAAGCATGATGCACCGCCAAGTGCACAACTCAGCAGGAGAAACAATTTCATAGAATGAAAGTCGCCACCTGCATCATGCCTCGTGAGTTACGACCCTCTTCCATGTATGTCTTGTTTCCTGTCCCTCCTTGGCTCCCCCTCCCTCCTTCTCTCCCTCTCTCCCTCCAAATCTTTCCTCACCTAAGCACTGAATCAACTCACCGATCTTATTGTTTTGATCACTAGGCTTTTGTGCTCGTCCGAATTCTCATAGCTTCTCTGTCTCTACTTCTTCGTGCTTTCGTCCCACCTCTATTACATTATCCTCCTTCCTGAATTTCCTTCATCTCGATCTGAAAGTGCAAGTAGACATGAACTAAATCTTGATGTTTGATATCTGACTTGCGTTCGTGCATCTTCTTTCTCTCAATCTGTTTCTCTACGGACAGCTGCTTCTTCCATTGCTGTTTAGCTGCTCTCCCCGCATTGTCGAGAATCCTCAATACAACCCACCCTTCAACACTTGTGATAACCCCACCCCGTCTAATTACCAGCCGCTGCTACAAATCAGAAGCTAAATTGGACACCAGTACCCCCTCATTTGTGGAAGTCGTAATTGTTGCACCCTACTATTATGACCTACCCCTGCTGTTTAACCCCACCTTCTTAAATGCTGGAAAAGCACCGGGTAGATCTATTGAGGATCTTAACACCCCACCTACTGTATTACCTAATGCCTCATAGGACCCCGAGATGCTCCATTGCAACAAGACTGGATCTTGTGAAACCTGCTGCACCCCCTCGTTCATCTTTACCCTCCAATAAGTCTGATAATGGTGGGTAGGGGGTACTCGGTCAAAGCACCGGGTCCTTTGTCGGTGAGAACAAGGGGAGAAATCAACAGCTGCGATCGCGATTGACCACCCGGGCATTGACGGATCGAAATGCAGGTGGGGGTACATGTAACTACCCATATATTGAAAAGACATTTGGGTGGTAGGGGTGGTCTTTCACTCTCGAGGATGGCATGTCGATGGCTGAGCGGCTTTACGGCGCGCGCGCCGCGTCTTCGGCCTCTTGTCTCCTCTCCCACCATGCTTCACTCCTTGTCTTCTCAGCTTTCTCGACTTATTCCACTGGCCCCTTCACCAGTACGCAACAACATAACATCAAGAAGCATCACTTCCTTCAACTGCTTTCCTTCTATTGCCAGAGGCTTCGTCATCCCTTCCAAGGAAATGGGGAAAAAGCGGGGTTTCATATCAGCTACTGATTCCTTCAATCTTTGTGGTGCTCAGAACCAAGTGAGACAGTTTCGCACTTCTTCCCCGTGTCTTGAAAGAAAACGAATGACCGGGGTTGTTGTAACCAATGGGGCTCAGAAATCAGGTATGTGAACTCTTTGAGTTGCCTGCCTGATCATGGGAATAACTTACATGACCTGTGCAGTTGTAGTGGCAGTCGAAAGATATTTTGTGCATCCCAAAGTCGGTATGATGATCAAGAAGAGAAAGAAGTTTATGGCTCATGATGAAGAAGACAAATATCAGGTACTGGCTCGGGACTGTTGTTCGTATCTTACAGGTTTCCTTAAAGATTGGGGACCGAGTTATTATCGAAGAGCATCGTCCTATCAGCAAGAGAAAACGCTTCATTGTTAGAGTTTGAATTATGTTGATCGTCAAACTGATGTCGCCGCAGGTCATTGGCTTGGCTCCATCCAAAATCCCAAGCTATTTGAGAGAGGAAGATAAGCAGGAGATCGATGCCAAATTCTCAAAGGAACACGTGGAATCAGAATCGGAATCAGCCAAACAATTGTCTGATAAGTGATGTTGGAACATACAAATCGAATACCATTTAAAATCCTTGCTCATTGTTATTTCCATTTTTTCTTTCAAAATTCGAGCATGGCATGAAACTCTAGAAGTTGGCTTCATGAGGCTACACTCTAAACTGAAAGATGTTCTCTCTTTGAAAAAGTAGATGGAGACTGCTGACAGTCACTTGAACCTAGGCTTTGCCCATCGCCTTCATCATCGTCTCTCCGATTTTGGCTGGGGAATTGGTGACATACACTCCAGCTGATTCAAGGGCCTTGATCTTATCCTGAGCTGTTCCTTTACCGCCAGAGATGATGGCTCCCGCATGCCCCATGCGCCTTCCGGGTGGTGCAGTGAGACCTGCGATGAAAGACACGGCCTGCAGGGAATGGGTGAGTAACAAGAAAACCCTCAATCGTAAGATTACCGGTTTCTTGATTTTGCTGTTCTTCATCACCTCGGCTGCTTCCTCTTCAGAGGATCCTCCGATCTCGCCTGTTATTCAGTCACATCAATGCCTGATGTTAATCAGAACAATGTCAACGGACCAATCAAAACAATCCCTTCTGTATCCGGGTCTTGCAAAAAGAATTCCACACAATCCTTGTGGCTGGTTCCATTGAAAGGATCTCCGCCGATACCGACAACAATGGATTGACCAAGACCCATCTATGAGATAAGATTCCTTAGAAAAGCATCCATTTTCATGGCAACTAACCTGAGTAGTCTGGTAAACAGCCTCGTAGGTCAACGTTCCGGAACGAGAGACGATTCCAATCTTGCCTTTGCTATGGATATATCCCGGCATGATACCCATTTTGCACTCACCAGGCTTTAAGTCCAATGAATCTCTCAAAGGAAAATACTTGTGAAACGAAATACCTTAATGATCCCTGGACAGTTGGGTCCAATCATACGAGTCTTGGTGGACATATTCAGTGCGTGCTTCACCCGCACCATGTCCTAATAAAAGGTTATAAGCTTTCAAAGTTGAAAAGAAATGTGGATCAAATCACCTGCTGCGGGATTCCTTCGGTGATCACAACGACCTACAAAAGACCATTCAACATCACCATTAACTTAAAGGAGTTTTTGATTCAAATTCCATGATGTTTCTTCTGGTTTTGAAAAAGTCTCACCAGCGGAATCTCTGCCTCGATCGCATCAAGCGCTGCCCGCATAGCAAACGGGGGAGGAACGTAAATAACCTCACATGATGTTAAAAAGTAGCCGAAGAACACAATTTAGATCGATACAGAAGCATCTGGCTTAACGGCTTCTTTGGCTTCTCGCACAGTGTTGAACACTGGAAGCCCAAGATGGGTGGTACCTCCCTTCTTTGGAGTAACCCCTTTTAAAATGAACGTCAACATCCATAATATTCTGAACATTATGAGAACTTATACCTCCCACCATCTTGGTTCCGTAAGCAATTGATTGCTCAGAATGAAACGTTCCCTATCAAATCATCAGAAATCCTTCGCACAGGATGGTTGTTTCAATTCAGCAACCTGAGAGCCGGTAAAGCCCTGGCAGATAACTCGCGTGTCCTTGTTCACGAAAGGAGGTGGGCGTTGGCTCATAAACCTCTTGTTGGCCTTGAAGGTCCTGCAGAAACTGCGGGACAGATCTCTTTGAAGAGCTTGCATGGTGTCTGCGACCGCAAAGATACAAGTCATGTTTGTGAATCGCATTCAAAACAATCAGCTTGAACAGACGAAATTCTAGATTTTTGGGCGGAAAAATGATCACATCTAAACCACTTTGCGTGCCGTTTCACTACGACTGTTCCAAGAAACTGTCCCGTATGCGAGCTTGAGCAAAGATTCCTTTGCATGTGGCTGGATATCTATGTAAATCTAAAGTTTTCTAATCAAAAGAACAAAAGAGTGAATGTAATGTCTCCTTGTATCAATCTGCCCAGCTGTGTTGGTTCTAAGGTCGTAACGAGATAAATGCTACGAAAACAATGTCTGAGAAGAACGTGTGTATAACTCATGACAGGCAGAGAACAATCGTCCAGAATGAGCAGGAATTACTAGGCGAAAAGAACGAGAGGCTTGCATCAGGGTCGCTGCAGTCGCGACATGGCACCGTAGGGCGTATCAAGGTCAGCGACACCATTGCTGCCGAAGATACAGGGGTCGGTACTGGAAGCTTAAAATGTATGGATTTTTAAAAATTGGTAAAACTGGTGCTATTTTTCTACCTGTAATCAACAACGTATTTTAAAATATACAAATACAATACAAGGAATTACAAAGATGATAATCTACAAAAATTATACTAATATTCATTGGTACTGATAAGTATCGATCTTACCTACATGAAACAGTTCTTTGATATGTATATTTTGTACTGAATTTTCTTCTCCTCAAATCACACACCCTACAATATCCTGTGAATGAATGGGGTGCTGAGGGTAGTCGACGCTTTTCTTTTTTTTCGATCGTTCATCTGATAACGACTCAAGACCGGTCGTACCTCTCACTTACGTGGTGCTATAACCCCTACCCCACCTTCATCCAGCAGGACTACCCCTTTCGTCCCTTGAAGCCTTTACGTTGCCACTTTGAAAGCCCTCTACCCCCTACCCTCGGAGGGGCCGCGGGCCTCCCGGTGGACTCCGAGCCGCCGGAGATGATTGATGTTGAGTTGAAGTTTGAAGTTTGAAGTTTGAAGTTTGAAGTTTGAAGTTTGAAGTTTGAAGTTTGAAGTTTGAAGTTTGAAGTTTGAAGTTTGAAGTTTGAAGTTTGAAGTTTGAAGTTTGAAGTTTGAAGTTTGAAGTTTGAAGTTTGAAGTTTGAAGTTTGACGTTTGAAGTTTGGGGCTGCCGCAGTAGGTCCCTCGAGTCGGGCGTTGAGTTTCTTCTCCTGTACGGCGAGGAGTCCGCCCCGGCTTCTCTTCATGAATCGCCGCGATGCCAGGCGGCAGTGAGTTCAGCCGCACGGCAAAGCAGGTGGCGAGTGACTCGCTTCAAGTTGCTGAACTTGATTCAGTGAGAGTCCGATCTGCAGTGCCATGATGGCTGCCGCCGCTGCAACTCAGTTGTGCTGGTCGTGTCGTTACCCCTGAGGGCCTCGGAGCCGTGTTGTAGCTAGATCATGGTACTGAGTTGTTATCGCTCAGGGAGCGTTTGCGAGTGCTTGGAGTTAGTACCCGGTAGTACCAGTCTGGCAAAACAGTTCAAGTGCAACTATCGGATCCCCGCATATCAACCCAGAGGGCTGAAGTTTGTAGTTCCAGAGGACAATGCATGGAGGAGACAGCAAGTATTTATAGTGGTATTATATTGACCTCAATTTTGATGATATGTGGATGGTCTAGCTGTTAGCTTATAGTTGATTACGTTTTTAGATTTTCATGTTAGCAGCGACAATGCGTTGGTGTTTTCTCAAACTGGCAGAATTACAGCGATATTTTTGTTTCTCATGGTTCTCTCAGATTTTGATGTCATCGGATATCTAGATTGAACCTTGGCAACCACTTTTGACCCGAGGAAGAACACCACCATCATGAGCGAGTCTCAAGACATGGAAGGGAAGTATCGATCGATATACCCTGTCATCGATGAGCCTGTTGGGACTTCTGTGCCGTTTTTCCCACAAGTGGCAACTCAAGACAGCAAACCAAAAGTTCCAATGCTGGGGCAAGGGCAAGACCCTTCCAAGAGACTGGATCTTTCCATGTCCGAAGCTGATGCGAAGGTGACAGTCGACTTGGCTTACTGCTGTGCATGTGATCACACTTGCTATGCAGGCACTCATGCAGGGTTCTCACCCTGCCATGAAGCGACCCGACATCACCTCCCTCGTCAGACCCACAGCCTCCATCACCGAGATCCCTGGCGCTCCGTCGGCCGCAAAACGGCTGAGCGGGGCAACTAGTCTCAGGGATGCAGCGAAGCCGATTGAAAACGGAGCAGTACAGCGACAAGCGCTGGACAGCATCGTGTCACCCCTCACGAACAAAGAAGATACCTCAGATCGCTTCTCGTAATCGCACCATGCACATGTCTGACAGATGGTGATCTTTTCCTCAGATTCCCCGCCGTCGTTTCTTTTGCTATCGGCTGGATTTTCCCTCCCATGTGGTTGTGCGGCCTTCGATCTTTGTCATCTGCCAATCGAACTTCAAGACTGCTTGGAGCCGCTTCTCTTTTCTTGCTTGTCTTGTATTGTACGCTTGCGCTTGTTCTATTTGCTAAGTGAGGAATTGCAAAGTCTTGAGTGAGGATATTAACTTCACTGCAGATACTATTGGCCAGATGATTGGTCTGGCAACGATCCTTCCTGTGTCCAATTCACGCAAGGACAGCAAGATTTCACTTCCAATCCCAACGGCAGTGCCCTAGCAATCCAAACGCTGCCTGCAACCAGTGCGGTCATTCCTAACATCACTCTATACACAGTCAATTGTGCATATGTTACACAAACTCAGATCAGTGCGGACACCTCGACTTACAAGAACAGATCCTTTGTCGTCCGTGCTCTCTTTCCTACGACCCTAGGGGACGACTTTGGGCTGTATGTGCGGGACATTGGATCGCCTATCAGTACTTCTTCTGCCTCCTCTCCTGCACGAGCTTGGTTCCAATACTCCAACCCGGCCGTCAGCAACCCCTACAAGGTAGGAAGCCCCAACTACGGCAGTCGTCCTCCTTGCCTGTCTGCAATGTGCAATGGGGTGTACGAGGCGCCAGCCTTCGCCAAGCAGGGATCCAAGTATGTTGCTACTGTGTCCCTGGGCTGGTGAGTTTTTCCATCTTGCTAGTTGCAGCTGAGCGCAGCATAGGTATCAGTACCAGATGGCCATCGGAATGTACGCAATCACCAAGAACGCTCTCGAGCGCTCCTTCTGCATCGACACCTGCCTAATTGACAACATCCCAGACCCTAACAATCCTTCCAAGTAAGATCCTTCTGGCGACTCGCAGACACTGACGTGCCCTTGTTTTCAGAAATATCAACCCCTGTGCCGGCGTGTCTCTGGAAACATGCTCGGCAGCCAGCCACTGTAGACTAGCGAAAAGCAGCACGCAATGCACAGGATAACAGCACAAGATTGAGAGAAAATCTAGCTTCACTAGCAGAAATGCCAAATTATAGTACAAGGGAAAATTGAGAGGAGCATGTTTCTACCAGAAGCGATTTCTCTTTGGAGGAGGCGCTTTGTTGCCCCAGTCGTAGCAGAAGTCCATCTCGTGCCCGAGCTCACTCATGGCGTCAAGAACTTGCTGTAAACAGCAGATCATGAAATGGGAAGCCCTTGCACAAGAACACCTGCTTCATGCCATCGTAGTCCGGCTCATCCTCGAAGGAGAGGCTTCGACTGTTGAGTTATCGGCTCAGTGCGAGAAGGACAGGCAGTGCGATCGACCTGTACTGGAGAAGTTGAGGAATGACTGAGGGAAGCCCAGCACAAAGCTCTGCCATTGGTGTGTTCTTCTTGAGATTCTTGACACGATCCATCTGCCTGCGGACCGGTAGAGTCATTGAAAAGGACGACGGCGAGAAGGAGGAGGAGGAGGAGGAGGAGGAGGAGGAGGAGGAGGGAGGGGGAGGGAGGGGGAGGAGGAGGAGGAGGGGGAGGTGGAGGAGGCGGTGGTGGTGGATGAGGAGGAGGAGAAGGAGGAGGAGGTGGTGGTGGTGGTGGAGAGAAATCTGTCATACCTGGCTCTTGCCCACTGCTGCTTCTCTAATCCGTCGAACGTCTGAGCCTCCTCCTTGCACCAGGGCAACCCTCCTCGCATGAGATAGATCTGCGCGAGGTCAGAAAAGTGAACAAGGCATGGGCGATACAGACCAGGACGTACATAAGCTCTTCCAGGTCATCGCGCCTTGATTGCTCGTATCCCTCATGCTTGGGGATGCTTGCATAGCGCAAAGTTCCTCTCAGAGAATCCCTAGAGCAAGTCATTACACGACAAAACGACAAGGATGAGCCACTTGGACTTCTTGCACGGCACGTGGTTGCCTTGCTCGTCTTGGAAGAAGTCGCTCAGGCCGTAGTCGATCAAGTAGACCTGCAGTCTGCGTCACAAGAGACGCGAGAAGCCAATCTACCTTGTTCGCTCGCTCCTTGACCCCCATGAGAAAGTTCTCAGGCTTGATGTCCCTGCAATAGAATCAGCTTCACTGCATGCACACGTCCAGTTGACCGATGGATGATGCCTCGAGAATGGATGTGGCTGAGACAGTCAAGCATCTGTCTGCGGGTGAGAAAGATCGATCCCTCCAGCTTCAGCTCACCTGATGTGCAAGCATCAGCCCCGTCTTGGTCGAGACCTGCCGTGACTTCAGCTCGCCCCCTACGGCAAGCGATCTTTACGCTTCTCTTATCCATGAGCTCGAGAAGATCCTCCATGTCCGGGCCCAGCAGCTCCATCACCAGGATGTTGCAGTTCTACGAGTCGTAAGATCCGTAGGCTGCTCGTCCTCCTCCTCACCTCTCCGTTCAGATCTCTCTTTCCCACCCAGTACACGTCGGCGATCCCTGGACCTCCTTGAAGGTGGATGAGAGTCTCTGCCTCCGCCCGCAGCGCGCTCACTTTCTGTCCGATGTCTCGCTCCGCCTTCACCGCCACCTGCGGCAGACTCTCAGCGGGAGCGAGCGACCTTTCCAGTCCTATGCCTCTTGCCCTGTCTTGAGGTCCGTTGCCAAGTAGATCCTCCCAAACGACCCGAACCCCATCTCCTGTACCTCCCCCACCTCTGGTCGTGGCCTCGCCCACACCGTTCCCTGCTTGGGAGGCTGTGCCCGATTACAAGCGAGAGGAGGCGCGAGCAGTCGAACTTACGGGTCTCGTCGCCTGGATAGTCCATCCTCCTCCTGTTCCCTCGAGCTGCGATGGGACGATGAGATACTGCTCGTCTGGTTTCACCTGGCACCGCAACCCTCCAGCTGGACTCCGGAGACGCGCAGGAGGAGTCGCAGGCATGAAACCCAGGGACGGGTTGAGTTGGATAAAGAGGAGAAACCCGACATAGAAAACCAGGGGCGGAAGACAGGTTGCTTGCATTCCGTTGCAATCCTGCATCAAGTTTCACCCTGAACATGCTCGAACAAGAATGAAGGACTTCAATTGAGGACTTCAATTGGTTCACATTCTATTTCGATAACTAGCAAACGTGTTTCTCATATCTTGAGTTCTAGTAGGTAACCTCGTCCTGGGTGCTCAAACCCCCGGTTAGCCACCTATCTATGTTTAACGAAAGAATCTTACTTCAAATATCCTATATATACAATGGTTTCCAATGCTTTCAAAGTTTCCTCGTAGACAAGACCAACTTGATGAGCAAAGGGACCCATATCCACTTGCCTTGTGACTCCTGGTAAAGTGTTTATAATTGGAGCTGCCCGATATTCTACCTCGTTGCTTCTGAGGGCCATTGCCTCTCTATTCCGTCATTCAATCAGCATGTACCTTCTTACAGCACTAACTGATGATTAATCTGTCTTAATTCGCTTCCCTCCCCTTCGGTTCACCTTCTGTTTTGCTACTCTCTTGCATGTGCTGTCCGTTCTCTCCTCCCCCTCTTCCTCCTCCTCCTCCTCCTGTCTGAGCTCGCAGGCGCCTCATCTGTTCTCCTTTCTCGCGTTCCAACAATCTTGTATTTTCAAATTTCTGACGCATTTGTACTACCAGGAAAATGACCTGAAATCAAGATTTTTGGATTGTTCTACATATTTATAAAATTTACCCCCATTTTGTAGGTACTGTTTTACAATAATGTATGATTGAAAAATATTTACAAGATATAAATAATTTGTATACACCAAACGTTTTGAAAATGGGGTGTTTTGACTTTTATAAAACTTCCTGTAAAAACCCTTTCACATGGGGAAGCCCGCCTCGGAAGATCGGGCTTCACCTTCCGTTACAACGAAACGGCACGTGCAGCCGCCATGGGGAAAGCAAAGAAACCGAACAAACAAATGGAAGATGAACGTGGAGGGGGAGGGGAGAAGAATGCCATGAGGGAGAAGTCATCTGACAAGCTCTTTGCCAAGCCGTTGAGAGGCATCAGCAAGCAATCTCCCTCCCGTCCTGCAGCAAATTTAGGTGTACAGAATAAAATCATCGAGAAGATGAAGATGAGCTCAGAAAACATGTCAAGAGGGCAAAGAAAAAGACTGGCGAAGAAGTCAAATGTGATCAGAAGAAGTAAGTTATGCAGTGATGCTAGACGCTAGATCTCTGTGTATTTTGATGCTGGTTTCACACGCTTGACACCTTTTCCTGATAGAGGAGATCGGCTCTGCTATTGTATCGAAGGCTTTAAAGATACAGGATGGCAGTCTAGGGGTGACCTTCACTGTTACAGAGAGATGGTATCATGACTATATGTCTGCAGGATTTGGATTGCCTTACCTTAGCTCTTCCTTCCTCTCAATCCTCAGCACCTTCACAACAGAACAAGAAGTGCGATCTTTGTCTGTCGAGGGCTGTTTTTGACAATTTTGGTCAGAGGCCCCGGCAAGATGACGATCAAGAAGCAAAGACGAATGCTCATTGCAGAGTCTCAACAACTCCAATCTGTAAGTTTCTTTCCTTCTTCCTTCCAAGATGATTTCAGTGTTGCTTTTTTCGTTCTTGTTCTGGCAGCGGTCTATGACGCAAGTCACGCAGGTTTTGACGCATCCTCTCTTCCAGTCAAATCCGATAGGAACAATCCACGATCACCTCGAGAACTCGATTCGACTTTCGAAAAGCGTCTAGGGGTAGAACAATACCTCGCTGTATATTAGAGCCAGCTCACATTCTTTCAATTGCTATTAGACTTTAAAGAAATCTCAAGTCGATCACTTGCATGAAGCTAACTTGAAGGAACAGCTCTCACTGTGAAACACGATCGTGCATTTGCATTGCGCTGGATTGAGTTCGTCAGAACCCCTACCAATGACTCTCATTCAAGGGGTGATTCGTGTCCATCTGGATTCGGATGGACGGGGTGCTAAGAGAATTTCGTGTGGGGTAGGGTCCTACATCTAAACGCCTCAATGCACATTCTCGTCCGCTCAGCCGCCGCTGCCGCCTGCATGTTGGCATGCACAGAAGCGTTCGCTCCTCCTCCTCCATCAGGTGGTTCCTATCATAGCCTCCAATCTAGGCAGTCGGCAAGAGGAGCTGCAATGAAGCACGAGTCGAGCGTGACAAGCATCTCGAGAAGAAATGCCCTCCTAGCTGGAATTTCTATCGCTGGCTCATCGTTGCTGCCTCCTCTGAAGGCTCTTGCGGAGCCAGTAGCGGATGAGATCAAAGACTACAAGCTTGTTCAGATCTTTCAGGTTTCCCCTCTCCTGCTCTCTTTTATGGCCATTCACAATGTGTATGACAGGAGTGCAAGGATCTTGGAGTTGTTCGATTCTTGTCAGTGAACCCCAATGGAGCTGTGCTAGAGGCTCTTGGAAAGTTTGATTACTCGCTCGTTCCCTTTGAGATCCCCGGCAAGGGCCAATATGTCAGGATTGCTGGGCCGAACTCGCCGGATCACTTGGTAGCTTCCTTCGAATGCAGTATAAACCTTGACAATGTGAGTAGTGATTTTGTTTGATGTCTCCTGACTTGAATGGAAGGCTGCGATTCTTGCCTTCGACAAGCTCTATGGGCCAACAGGAGAGCTGTACTCGCTGAGGATCATGAACGACAAGGGAGACAAGATCCTTTCGATTCTCCTCAACTATGACATCGAGGTATCCCTTCTCACACTGTCTTTCGTCATGACACAGGCTCAGGGGAACGGAGGAAAGCCTGGCAAGTACTACAAGGGAGCAGTCGAGAAGTGGGAGGAGCTGCGCAAGAAGTACGGGGACGCCAACGGCGAGGTCAAGCTGAAATGAGTCGTCTACTTTAGAGTCATTGCTTGGCTTGTCTATAGAGGCCTACAGGCCTATCGACTTCAGCATTAGTGAGCGGAGCGATCTTGCGCTTGTAGAGGTAGTCAATGTCCTTCAGATCCTTCTTGTCCTTCTGCACTAGCGGCCTGAAGTTCTTGGAGTGGATTGAGGCGATCTTGCGCTCTTCCCTCACGCCAGGCGCTATCGGCTCGACCCTGGAGAAGCAGAGGGGTGAGGAGAAAGGGGAGGATTGGCAAGGCATACCATCGCATGAAGTTCTTGTTCTTGTCTAGCGTCTTTTCAACCACAGTCTTCACCTGCCCGAGTGTAAGCATGCTCTACTCGCACCGCAGTGTCGTACCCCGTAGGTCTCGTGAACGTAGGTGTTCACACGGTCCAGGAACGGCTCGCCGTCGAAGATGGAGGGAGGAAACTCAGCACCTGGTTGACATCCTTCTTTGCCGGGCCTGCGCCATGTCAGGCAAGGGGAAGGAGGCGGGGAGGGAGAGATCACATAGTCTTGAGAGACTTCTTCATGGGGCTCAGCTTCAGCATCGCCTTGTACTTGTCCATTCGCGCTCCTCCATCCGACCACTGGACATGGAACCGTCGGTCATCCACCACCTTCTTCTTTTCCCAGGTATTGTACCTGGTGCAGGTCAGAAGCAAGCACAAGGTCAAGGAGCTTCTCAGAGCTTCTCACAGCTGCGACTTGCGCTCCTGCATCTCCAACGCTGCTCCCCCCTCAGCTGAGAACACTGACTTGAAGAACTCGGGGTTCTTTTCAAAGAGCTGGGGCTGAGCTGGATACCGGATGCTAAAATCTGGCTGTCCAGGTAGGAGGTTGCTCGTTGCACCCTCGCGCGAGCTGAGGTTCCACTCGTTCTCGATGTACTCGCCGTGATCCGACGTAGGAGCAGACTTGTCCACCTGCGCTTCCCGGAACTCCATCACGCTCCGCGCCTTTGGCCATCGGAATCCTTCAGCTGTGATCCACCTGGATCGGGACCTTGCGACCTCTTCTCGTGCTGCTGTCTCAGGGTCCTGCAAGGCACCACGAGGTCACAGACAAGACACGGCAAGCAGCACGAAACAGTGGAAAGACCTGCAGCACGAAAGCGCCCGACAGAAGGTCCTTGCTGAAGGTGTAGTGAACTTTGCCGTAGTCCCGCGTGAATTTCTTCCGCAGGAAGTCGCGCTGTATGTTTGAGTACTGAAGGTACTGCCCACTGTAGTTGTACACCTCCTCGACTGAGACCGGCAGCTGCTCTCGTCGCTTCTGCTTGTCTGCTCGCACAGCGTCTCGGTTCTGGGCAACAAAGTCGACCTCTGCTGGCTTAGTGGCGAGGAATTGAACGTAAGCTGCGTTGGACGCGTCCGTCGGAGCTTTCGTCTTGGGCCGTGGCATCGTGCTGGCAGCCACAAGCTCCTCCTTAGTCAGTGCCGGCATCTGCTCCTCCTCCTCCTTCGTCTTGCGACTTCTTAGCTGTTGTGGCTTACCTGTTTCGTCTTCAATGCTGAGGACATCGCCTAGCTTCTTGTACATGTGTTCAAGTTGGTCTACTTCAGGAAAGAGCGCAAGGTCTCGGAGCTTCTTCATCCTTCCCGAGTGTGAGATTTCATGCAGGCGGATCATAGCTATAGCAGTCAGGCGATACTTGGGTTGCAAGTAGGCGTCCACACGTAGGATCAGATGTCTTAGAGTCTCTCGCAGCTTGATGCGTTTGAGGTTCAGCGGGTACTGCCAGTAGAGGCGGGTCGGGAAGCTGATCTCTGGGTTGTAGAGCATGCGAAACGTCTTGGAGTTCCTTTCACATCGCGGATTCTCGTCGAGGAGTTTTTGAATTCCCTTGCCAGCCAATCCTTCGAGGATGAAGATCCTGTAGTTGTTGTCGATGACCTGAACTCCCGTCACGATGTCGAAGTTGGGGCTCTGCGCCTGCTCCTCCCTCAGCTCGATCCCATTCAGCACCTTCTCCATCATGTCCAGCGTCGCTCCAGCGCTCTTGAGCTTTGCGAGCGTGTCGAACGCCAGGGCGGCTTCTCTGGTCTCCTGCTTCTCTTCCTCTGAGGCGGACTGACTATACTGCGCCAAGAAGTCTGCGTTGATGCGAACCACGGACCTGACGAGGCTGGCCAGCATCTCGGCATTGGAGTACTCGATGCGGTACACCACCCGCTGGAACGCGCCCTCCCTCTCCTCCCTCTCCTTTCTCAGCGGTCGTGCCAGCCTGAGCCGCACCAAGAGGCAGCTCCCGCAGTCCACGTACGGCCGTTGAGCAGGACGTTGATGAGCTGAGAAATCTGGGTACTTTATGCGCTTCGGCCGCACGAGGCATCGCTGAGTCGAGAGGAGATCGCCCGAAGCCAAGGGATGGAGGAGAACTTCACATGTAGCGAAAGAGTTGGCAGGAAGCTTTTCCTCTCCTCGCTGCTTGTCAATCGATTTCAACCCGCTCCATCGTGACAGCACCGAGTCCGATGACGCCTCTTCCTCTTCCTCGGACCGTGGGGGTTGCTCCTTCTCTTCCTCTTCCTGATGCTCTTCCAATCTGTCTTGATCGTGCAGCTCGATGTTTACAATACCATCTTTCATGTACCGCAGCAGATCGCTTTGGTTGACTAACCCTGCCAAGAATACTTTGGTATGATTGAAGACTACCTGTCTGTCCTGCAAAATGACTGTTTACAACGGTTGATACTAAAGTAGTCATCCTCTTACCTGCGCAACGCTGTTGGTGTAGATCTCTTTGCACCATTCTGGAGACTCATCGCCGGAATGATTGTTGGCTTCTTCACTCAGCGGATCGGGCATGAACACATACTTGCAGTATGCAGGTTTGAACCTGCTCCTCACCTCCTCTGTACACAACATCCTTGGATTGCAGCCATCCTTCCAAGTTTTCCCCATCTCGTATCTAGAGGGGTCTGGGAGGTCTTCAGCAGACAGGATCTTGATGCTCAGCGGATTCAAAACATCTTTCAATCTCTCTGACAGGAATGGATGTTGGATTACAAAACTGACTTGAAAATCAACCAGGAAGAACGGCTTAGCCCACAGTGGAGTGTTCAACAACGAGGCTCCCACAACGATCTCATTCTCTCCAGAAACGAAAGGAGCGAAATCCACAGGGAGAATCAGCAAAGGAGCATCCATACTCTTTCTTTGCAGGGTGATGGCGCCGTCTACTTGTTTGCACATGCGGACGACAAGGTCCCTGCTGACCCTGCAGGTGTTTTCAATGGTTGTCCTCCACACAAATCCATCAGCTTCGTTTGCTTTTCCTTCATCGCTCTCATCTTTGAAGCTGATCGCGTCAGTATCTGACTGCTGCCCATCGAACAACGACAAGTTGAAGAAAGCATCCCAATCCTCTTCCAGTTCCCCCTGTTCCTCCGCAGCTCTGTCTCCTCCTTCTCCTTCTTCGTCGCCCTCTCCTTCAGCACGATCATGCTGAGGGGGGTCGTCTGGGGGTCTTCGTCTCACTTCAATTCGTGCAGACACGACAACATCTGTTTCCTCCTCCTCTGACTCTCCTGCCATCTCCGTCGCCCAGGCTGTTAGCCAGGGGTGCGTCCGTTAAACGGTGATGACGGCCCGGGGGCGGGGCCTGGCAGTGGCAGTGGGGCAAGGGTCAGTGGGGCCTATTGAACCCCGGGCCGGGAGTCCGAGCCAGCGCCGTTCGCATCTGAGACTGCCGCCCGCCCTCCGGGACCCGGTGAACTTGGCAAGTTGGCCCCGGACTGAGTGGCACCGGCGTGACTCAGTAAGCAATCCGACCGCCGTGCACCGACTCCTCCGATCAGCGGCACCCAATCCGGGATCCGACGCCGGGGCCGGGACTCGACTCGGACGGTTCAGCCGCTGCACTGCGGCAGTGAACCGTTCGGAAGGCTCACCGCCAGTACTACGGTATGCCACGATCCGATGCCCTCATCACCCGGGCCGGCCCGGTACCGTTACTGAGGCCACGGTGCGCCGCTGCGTCCGACCGGAGTCGGGCCCGGGGCCCGGCCGGGCGTCCCGTCGGCCCTGGTGGCCCGCCAGTCACCCATGTACTACCCCAACAGTTGAACATCGAAGGATACACCGTTTCAAGGCTGAAACCCTCAGATACGGTGAGGCAGTCTTGCCCAGAGCTGAAAAGTATGATTATTTCAACGATTCAAGGAAACATGCGACCGTGAAGAAAAGTTTTAGGGTTTCAAAAATACATCTATGTATTGCAGATACAAATATAGAACAGTTTTTCAAGTGTAACATATTTTTATTTCATCCCACGGTCGAATGGTTGCACGGTTACGACCCTTTGACCACGCTGATAGAGCTAGACCAATGGGTACTGGTTTATACCCCCCATGTTGCCTTGGCTTTGCCCTTAGTTTTGGGGGTATCTTACAAACCACCCCATTGAAAAACTACCCTCCCGTTACAGCAATGCGACTGTTGGATTCCATTGACCCTCTCATGGAGATACCATTCCTAGGACCCTACTATGATTTATGGTCATGAAGGGACGTATTCTTTTGATTCTGTGTTGGACTACCCCACCCTCTCTTTACAGGTTCGAAGATTGTTTCTCTGGAGAGCCTGCAGTGAGGGACCGGTGGTGGAACCTTTCACGGGTGCGGAAGGGATGTTTTCAGGGCGAAGTCATTGATCCTTTGTTGAACTGTGGGGTGGGTACACAATTAATAAGGAGCTGACAGCTGAGTAGGGGTAGGTGTACAGTGATCACGTTTACGTGTGATAACAGGGTGGGTCCTATTGTAGGTGTTCTCCATGGGTGTAAAGAGGGTAGGGGTTTGATGATTTTCATGTGACTATCACGTGACTATCATGTGACTATATTTTGACTCTTTTTATTCACCGCATTGTACCCAAAATCTCCCACGTGATACGGAAACCCCATAAGATAATGATCACGTGATAGTCACATGACTATCACATGTGTTTTCGGCTCCTAAGGACGGGACACAAAAGCAAGCTTCGAAGAGTATGCTTTTCGCTCCGATTCCTTTGTGGGGGTGGGTTGAAACGAGAGGGTACGGGGTCATAGGATTGGTGGCTCTCAGGGGTGTGAGGTCATATCAAAGGAATATCATTGCAGGGGTAGGTGGGTTGAAACTAGGGGTGAAGAATTATCTGTGGGGTACTAAGTTATAATGGGGTAGTGGAAGGGACCCAAGAAATGCAGCTGACAGGAAGCAGACAGGGGAGGGAGTGCGGTGGACAGTGAGGGAGAGAAGGATGGGAGGAAGTGTAAGAAACGAGACTAGGTGCAATGACCATGTTGTTTTCAAACACGTCTGTATGGAACTGTGGGAATATGAGTAGAGAGGTTAAAGGGGCAAGGAAAAAAGCTTGTTCGAAATCTGTTTCGTGTCATACGTTTGTCTGGCAGCCATTTGGCGGGGGCCATCGTTGTCGATATTTTAAGTTTTGTCATTGGAACATAAGATTGAAATCTTCTTCACGCGAATGCCCTCTCAACCACAAATTCAGTATATCAGAATATCGCTACCTATTCCAAATTTTCATGCTAGATTTTGTATCTATTTGATTGTTACTATGGAACACCACACCCACTTTCTGTTCGAACTGATTCGGTGCTACATGTGACCTTGGCACCCAGTAGAACTGTTGTAGTGTTGAATCTTTAGCCTGTCCTGCCTGTCAAATCTTCAGATTTGTTTTTATTATCCCGTGTTGATTATGGTATATCCAGGTCGCAAACCCTAAATCAGATTGCTAATGACAAGCTTGTGCGCCGTGGACTAGAATTCTGACGGAAAAGAACCCCTACAACAACCATCATGTTGTCTTGCGCATCAGTCTGGCCGTTCCTCTTCCTTCTCGGGAGCTTGTCATCAGCTACCGCATTTCATCCCAGTGGTTTTGGGGGCTGGACTGATGGGTTGCTGCGACCGCGAAGCATCGCGGGGTCTGTCACATCGCTGGGGTCACGATGCTCGATCAAGCTCAGTGCCTACCATGGCAGAAAGGACGCTGCCAGCCGTGGGTTGGTGGGGATAGCAGACAACACTCGAGAAGGAGGGGATGAAACCAGGCGGCAGTTGTCAGCACAGGAGAAGAAAATGCTCAAAGTCCTCAGTGAGCGGATGAAAGCTCGGGACAAAAAGACGCCAGAGAAGCCGTCTGACGGCCGAGCTTCAGTCGAGTCGCAAGAGGTTTGAAGACGATCTGTGTGCTCCCTCGTGACTTTGGCATAGGTTGCCATGGAGAAGCAGCGGCTGCAGGAGAAGCTGAACTTGAGAGACAAGAGCCTCTCGGTCAACTCGGTAGAATCTCAGTTCTCCGGTTTCTCGGATGATAGCGTCGGACTGTCAGTCTCAGAGCTCTCGGTGACGCAGTTGCTTCTTGCTGCTCTTCGCTGACGATTTGGCGCAGGAGACCAACGCCCATTCCTCTCCTTCGCTAAAGAGAATTCTTACCAACGAGAGCGCGAGCAAAGGGTTTTCCCCCAAGGCCAAGAAGGTGACTTGCAGCATTTCGGTCTTTCGTTCGCTGAATTGACGTGACAAGGTCAAGGAAAGGCATGACGTGAAGCAGACACGAAGCGCTGAGCCATCATGTAGAGTTTCCTGGCATAATTCTTAATCTGAATGTCTTGTGTCTCAGATGTGAAGGGGGTTGGTGGGCTTCCCAAGAACTTGACAGCGATTTCTCGACTCTCCGAGTTGCTGGACACGCTGGAGCCCTACGCGGCAAATGCCAACGACTGTAGAATCCCAGCATCCGACGCCGTGGGGGCTCTGAACCGCTTGAAGAGACTTCGTCATCAAGCGACCAATCCTAGTCTTGAGACAAGGTATGGCAGCCATGGGTCGGCTGTGCATTCCTTAAGCCATGCTGGCAGGCTCTCCTTTCAGATGCAGGTGTTCGGCTCAGTAGCACTCGAAGACGTGTCTGCCATGTCCGGGAAACTGGTCTCACTCATCGTCAATGCCATCGCGCACTCCAGGAGTCACACTCGACTGCTCAAGGCGGCTGGCGATCGTGCGCGAATTCTTGCCGAGAGCGGTAAGAGCTGCTGCTGGTTGGGCCCTCACGCCTGACCCTGTGCTCAGCTATCCATGGCGACGTTGACATCCTCGACGTCCAAGCAGTCTCAGTGATTCTCAATGGATTTGCACGAGCAGGAATACGCGATGAGAAACTGTTTGCCTCCCTCTCGAGTGTTGCTCTTGTCCTCTCAAACAGCAGGCGGCAAGATTTCTGTGCTCAAGCGATTTCCATCATCGTCAATGCGTTTGCGAAGTTGCAAATCAGAGATGAGGCATTGTTTGACAACCTTGCGAGCTGTGCGTTGGATGTTTCTCCCTCAGATTTCAGTCCACAAGCGATCGCCAACATCATGAACGCGTATGCCCGGCACGACCTGCTCAACCTCCAGCTGTTTGGCTTTCTCAGCAAAGTGGCTCGGAGCATCCCGGCGGCGGACTGGCTACCAAGACATTTGGCAATCGTTGCCAACGCGTTGGCTAAGCTTGAGATCAGAGACCAGGAGGTGAGAGGGAGGATGGAGGGCTGAGGTTGTCCTGGTTGGGCCTGACCTGCTTGTCCAGCTCCTCGCTTGGCTGACTCAGGCGGTTCGCTCTCACCCACCAGAAACTTTCGATCTTCAGGCGGTCGCCAACCTCCTCAACGCCTTCGGCAAGCTCTCGGGCACTTCGACCGACCGCCAGCTACTGCGACATCTATCAGTTGCGCTGAAGGGACTGCACATGCAGCAGTTCGACCCGTCCTCGCTCGCCAGCTCCCTCCATGGCTTCGTGTGCACCGGATTCGTGGACGAGAAAGTCTTTCTGAAGCTGACGAGAGTCGCCAAGTCGCTCGATCCTCTGCTGTTTGACGCTCAATCAGTGAGCACAATCATGCACTCCATCGCCAAGACGGAGGTGAAGGGAACGAGAAGAGGCACTGCGAGTATGACAATTTCTGCAGATTCGCGATGAATCTTTGTTCAAACGGATGTCGTTCATCGTCCGTCAGATGGAATTTATCCTCGAGTCTCAGAGTATTGCGCTCATCATCAACGCATGTGCCAAGGTGAAGTTGATCAGGAGAGAGGAGGGAGAAGATGACGATGGCGACAGGTTGACTATCAAGACGAGCTGCTCATGAAGCACCTCTCCCGCATCGCACAGACTTTGCCGCCGGACAGTTTTCTTCCGCAACACATTGAGAACGTTCTCAACGGGTTTGCAAAGTTGAACTTCAAGGATAAGCAGCTCTTCCAGCATATGGCAACGGTACTGACCTTCTTTCTCCCAGCCCTACACTCCTTCCTCGTTGCCCTCTGCTTCTGCCTGCGTTCTCACTCGTTGCTCAGGTGGTCACCTCCACTCCCCGGGAGGCTTTCGATGCGCAGGCAGTCGCCATCATCATGAACGCGTATGGGAGGATGCATCCTACCGAGCAGTGCACTCGAGAGGTCTTCAGCTACCTTGACAGCAACATCTTCCCGCAGCTTCCCTCCTCCTCCTTCAACGCAACTTCCATTGCTATCGTCCTCAACAGCTGCGCCAAGGCCGGGATCAAGGCCGACGCCGTCGACCGCCTCCTCCTCAAGCTGAGCCAGGAGCTCGACAACGAGAACCTGCAGCTTGACGGCCGTCAGATCGCCAGCCTCCTGCATGCCATCGCCACGTTGAACCTGCAGGTGGCCACCAGAGCTACTCCCTCCTCCTTCTTCCTTCCTCCTTCATGTCACGTCCTCCTGCTCTTCCTGCGCCGGATCTGTTTGGTCGAGTATTGTTGACAAGGGAGCAGGAGGAGCACATCGTTGACCGTCTGATGAACTCGCTGCTCGCTCTCCCTGTCGAGTCGCTTCTCCCGGAAGAGATCGCACTAATCTCTTGGTCCTCTGCCGTCCTCAACGTCCAGGTAACCGCGACCCTCCTCTTCCTTCCTTCCCTCTCACCCCTACTACTCTCCTCTTCACTCCTCTCAACCTTTGCCCTCCTCTTCCTGCTTCTCTCCTGTTCCTCTCCTGTTCCTCCCCTTACGTTCCGCGCAGAGGCCTCAGTTTGTTGGGTGGCTGCTTGAAGGCCTCGACCTTCATCTTGCCAGCATGGACTCCAATTTCCGTCGCCAGGCGTATCAGTTTCTTCTCACCTGTGAGCTGGAGGGCTGGCTGGACCCCAGTCGAGGTCTGCTGAAGGCGAAGCCGTGCCAACCTCCCCCACGAGGAGGAAGAGAGAAGAAGGCGCGGGCTAGCGTGACGCTGGAACGAGGAAGCGTGACTCTAGAGCTCGAGATGGAGCAGCACAAGCCGTCCCGCCTGCAGAAGGACGTGGCGGCGATCTTGTCGGAGATGCAGATTGAGTTTGTGGAGGAGTTCATCGACGAGAGGAGCGGTTACTCGCTCGACCTCCTCCTGCGCGACAAGCGCACGGCGATCGAGGTCGACGGGCCCTCGCACTTCATCGTGGGGACGCACATCCCCCTCGGCAAGACGGTGATGAAGCACCGGCACATGCAGCAGCTCGGGTTCGACCTCCGCATTCTCCCCTACTGGTACATGCGAGGAGGAGGAGAGGAGGAGTTGGCTGACGAGAGTTACAGGGAGTGGGATCAGCTAAAGGGGAAGGAGCAGAAGAAGGAGTACATCCGTCGCCTGCTGACCTCCACCCCCTCTGTCATCCTCCTGTAGATTATGTAGATAGGTTCTCATGATCTTGTATCCTAATGTACAATAGATGACCTGCGTATACCGCCATTCCTTCTCCTCCTCCTCCTCCTCCTCCTCCTCCTCCTCGTCTACTTCTTCTTGGCTGTCTTCCGGTCTCCCGCCTGTACTCAAGTCACATGCAGCACGAGCTTCTGCTCTCGTACCCTCGTCGACTTCTTCTTGATTGAGTTGCGATCCGCGTACACGTCCTCCAGCTCCTCCAGCACCTGAACGCCCGTCAACCTCCTCTCCCCTCTCCAGCTCCAGCATAGGACAAGGAGAAACCTAAAGAGGAGCAGGAGCAGGAGCAGGAGGAGCAGGAGCAGGAGCAGGAGCAGGAGCAGGAGCAGGAGCAAACCCCTGACTGGCTCGCTTACCTCATCGTAGTCGAAGGACTGCTGGCTGCCGCTGCTGAACTCTGAGTCCGAGTCTTCCCTCGCCATGCCCAGGTCCAGCCCCAGCCTGAAGCTCTTTGAGTGGACGAGTAACAGCGAGGAGCAGATACGAGGAGGAGGAGAGGAGAAGACAGGAGTGGAGAGCAGGGCAGAGGAGGGGAGGGGAGGGGAGGGGAGAGAAGAGGAGGATATCGACCTTCTATCTTTCCGCATGACTCTCTTCGGGATGGTGACGCGTCGCTGATGGGAACTGGAGGGCCACATGACGGACTTGAGGGTGTCGGCGACAAGTTTCTCAGGGATGAGGCCGACGAGAGGAACGCCCGAGAGAGTTTTGTGCTTCCTTCCCGCCTTGTGGCCACGTCAGAGGAGAGGATGGATGGAGGAGCAAGAGTGGAGGAGGAAGCACAGGAGCAGGAGCAGGAGGAAGATGAGCGGGGTTTGATGAAAAACAAAACAATGAGCAGGAGGAACAGACAGAGTTGTACAGACTTGAAGGCAAGGCAAGGAAAGGAAAGGAAAGGAAAGGAAAGGCAAGAGGAGTGGGGAGGGTTGGCGACTAACCTCGATAGATTCAAGACTGTCTTCTAGAGGAGACGCGAGGGCTTCTGAGAGATAAACCTCCTCCTCCTGATCCAGTTCGACCTGCTGCACGTGAGGAAGAGAGGAGGAGGAGAGAAGGAAAAGAGAAGACATTACCATGTACCCATCCTCTGCGCTTGCTGCCTTGTCCTTCTTCTTCCTTTGGCTCTCCTTCTCCTTCTCCTTCTCCTTCTCCTTCTCCCCTTCTCCTCCTTCTCATCCCTCTGCTCGCTCTTCAAATTCTTCGTGCTGCCCGCTGCTGCTGCTTCACCAAAGTGAACTGGAAGAGCTGCTGGGCGGCCGTTGGTGTTGACAGGAGGAGCAGGGACATCCGCTGCGTCCTGCGGAACAAATGAGAGGGGAGGAGGGAGAAGAGTAGACGAGAAAGGGAGGAGGGAGGAGGAACAGAGGGGAGAGAGGAAGAGAACGGGAGGAGGGTGGGAGGAGGGAGAAGAGAAGAAGAGGAAGGGATGAGAGAAGGAATGGAACAAGAGAGGAAGAGTGGGAGGAGGAGGAAGGAGGGAGGAGAGAGGAAGGGAGGAGGAGGAAGGAGGGAGGAGAGAGGAAGAGAGGAGGAAGGAGGGAGGAGAGAGGAAGAGAAGGGAGGAGGGAGGAGGGAGGAGGGAGGAGGGAGGAGGGAGGAGGGAGGAGGAGGAGGGAGGAGGGAGGAGAGAGGAAGAGGAGGGAGGAGGGAGGAGGGAGGAGGAGGAGGAGAGAATGACCTGTACATGCCGAGAGACAGACTTGAGTCGGTGCAGGAGTCGATCTTTCATCTCCAACACTCCTCTCTGCAGCAAGTCATAAGAACCTTCTTCCCCCCCTTTTCCTCCTGCTCCTGCTCCTGCTCCTGCTCCTGCTCCTGCCCCTGCCCCTGCCCCTTCCCCTGCCCCTGCTGCTGCTGCTGCCCCTGCCCCTGCCCCTGCCCCTGCCCCTGCCCCTGCCCCTGCCCCTGCACCTGCTCCTGCTCCTGCTCCTTCCTTCTATCCTCCTCATTGCAGTGGATCGTACCTTGGCCTTGAGCCAGAGGTAGCGCGTCTGATCAGAAGAGAGCAGTCGAGGCTTCTCCAGCTTCTCCTCCTGCTCGTCCCTCCCGCTGCACAGCTCGGATATTCTTCTCAGCCTGTCCTCCAGCTCCACCGCAGTCTTGACATCCATCTGCATGCTCTCCACGGACGGCACCATGCTCTCGTACATGCTCATCAGCGTCTCGAGGTCCGGCGCCTCCTCCTCCTCCTCCTCTCCCGCCGCTGCTTCTACGGTGTACAGCAGGCACTCCACTGTGAAGTTGACCTGCTCCAAGAATGAGTCCCTCGCTCTTCGCTCCTCCTCTAGCAGCCCCTCCTCTTCTCCCCCAACGTCTCCTTCCTCCCCTCCTTCACCTCGCGCAAGACGCTGGTCAGGTCATCCTCCATCGTGCTCGGCTCGGCGCTCACAGACCGACTGTCCTCTCCGTTCGCCTCCTCGACCAGCAGGGAGCGGACCATGTCCTTGCGCTCCTCGCACTGTAGGAAGAAGAAGAGGGAAAGTTGAGATGAAGACGAGGAAACAGGAGGAAGGGACGAGGAGAAGGATAGAGATAACGACGAGAGCAGGAAAGAAGGAGAGGAGAGGAGAAGAGAGGAGAAGAGAGGAGAAGAGAGGAGAGGAGAGGAGAAGAGAGGAGAAGAGAGGAGAAGAGAGGAGAAGAGAGGAGAAGAGAGGAGAAGAGAGGAGAAGAAGAGGAGAAGAAGAGGAGTAGAGAGGAGAAGAGAGGAGAAGAGAGGAGAACAGAAGAGAAGAAGAGGAGAGGAGAGGAGAGGAGAAAAAACAGATGAGAAGAGTAGGAGAAGAAGGAGAAGGAGAAGGAGAAGGAGAAGAGGAAACAAGATGAGGAGGAGAAAATGGGCACAGGGGATAGAGGACCATGGCATGTACGAAGATAAGAACGTCCCGCCACTGGGCCATAATCTCCAGGATCTGAGGGAGAGCAAGTGAGAAAGCTAAGTCAAGTGTAAAGCAGAAGGAGATTGGGAGGGAGGGAGAAAAAGGAGGGAAGGAAGGAGTGAGTGAACGAGGGAGAGAGAGGGAGAGGTAAGGAGCGGAAGGAGTAGAGCAGAAGCAGGAGAAGGAGCCAGAGGGGTAAGAGGATCAAGGAGGAGAAGGAGAAGCAGGAGAAGGAGATTGGGAGGGAGAAGGAGAACAAGGAGGAGGAGGAGGAGAAGGAGGACTTGAAGGGGGAAAGACCTCATGGTCTAGGTCATCGTGGGCTGTTGGGTCGAGGAAGTGAACGCGAAATGAGCGAAATCGATAAAGTTCGTGCATGAGCCCTGGAGGACAATATGAGACAGCAGGAGAAGAGGAAGGAGAGCGAGAAGCGACAAGGGGAGATGCGGAACAGGCAGGGGAACAGCAATTAGTAGGAGCAATGGAACCAGGAGAGAAGGAGGAGAAGGAGGAGGAGGAGGAGGAGGAATGGCAGGGGCAGCAGCAGGATGATCAGATGCGCAGAAGAAGGAGCGGCGGTAGCGGCAGAACAGCAGGAGCAGGAGCAGGAGCAGGAGCAGGACGAGGACGAGGAGCAGCAGCAGGAGCAGGAAGGGCAGGAGGATCAGACAAGCAGTGGCAGGAGCAGCAGGGGAGCAGGAGGTCAGTCAGTGGACATACTCTGGCGTAGGAACCCGATCTTCTTGTGGTAATCCTCAAGTTTGACTCGCAGCCGCTGCTCGTGCTCGACGCACTTGTCGTAACTGCTCGTAACGGACCTCAGCTTTCTCTCCAGCTCGCCCTCCTTCGAGCTCGTCCCGTGACCGTACAATGACTGCGCCGTCTCCTGCAGCTGGGAATCAGCAGGGAAAGGGAGGGAGGAGAAGGGAGGGAGAAGACTGGTGAGATAGAGACGTCAAGAGGATGTTCGACCAGGAAGATGGGAGAGAGGATGAGAGAGGAGGAGCAAGACCTGTAGGAGAGCTCTCTCTCTTCTCAGCTCCTCGCAACGAGCTTCTCCGTCTCTCACTGTCTCCTCCCAGGTCTGTCGAACTCCTCGGAGTCCTACGAACAGAGACACCAGCCTGCCCAGCCGTCATCCCCCTCCTCCTCCTCCCCCTCCTCCCCTTTCTCCTCTTCTTGCTTCTCCTTTGCCCCTCCATCCTCTTCGTTCGTCCCTCCATTTTCTTCTTCCTCCTCTCCTCCTATACCTGTCGATGTCCGTATCGCCTGCTCAGCCTTATCAACACGAAGAAAGAAAGTATCGGGCAAGACGGAGAGTGGTCGAGGGGTAGGAAGGAAACAACTTTGGAAGCGACACTCTAGCAGGAGGGGCAAGAGGACGAGGATGGAGGGAAGGGAGAGAATGAGACCTAGCTTGCAGATCATCATATCGAACGTCTCCTCGTACAATTTGATCTTCCTCTGCAGCTCCACTCGTCGTGGGGACTGCACGTTCTGGTCGTACATCTAACAGGCTAAGGGGTCAGCTGGAACGCAGGTGGGAGGAGCAGAGGCCGCAAACCTTCTCGAGCTTCTTCTCCATCTCCTTGTAGGATTTCTCTGCGTTCACGACGTTGCTCTTGAGCTCGTTGGTGTGCCTTGCAAGGCTCCTCCTCTCTTCCAGCTCCTCCTCGTACCGCACCCTCATCGTGTGAATCATCAGCTTCAGCTCCTTCAGCTCGTTCGTTTTCAGCTCCTTTTCCACCCGCGGGACCTGCAGACTCTTCAAATATAGCACGCGAGTCCCTCCTCGACTTCTCCTCCTCCTCCTCCTCCTCCTCCTCCTTCCCTCCTCTTCCTCCTTCCCTCCTCGTCCTCGTTCTTGTCCTCGTCCTATCGTCAATCTCCTCTCTCACCTCGTCACGTAATTTGAGCTTCAGCGCCATCAGGTCCATGTTGTGCTTCTTCACGCTCTTCTCCAGCTTCGCCAGCTCCTCCTTGTCCTCCTTGCTGAACTTTGTCAACCTGTTGGCGAGGTGCTCGTAGCGGCTGTTCTCGTATTGCACCAGCTTTATGGACCGCAGGGTCTCGTCGAGCTTCTTCTGCACTCTCTCCCTCCTCCCGTCCACTTCCCCGCCCTCGATCTTGGTCGCCGCCACAGCCTTCACGTCGGCGTTCTCGTTCTTACAAGCTTCCAGCGCCTTCTCTTTCTCCATGAGCTGCTTGTGCCCCTCGTTGTATCTCTTGGACAGCTTCAGCACAAGTTCCCTACCCTGCCCCAGCAGCTTCTCAGCTGCCTCCTCGGTCAGAAGCCGCGGGCTCTCCATGCAGGGATGTGACAGCTCGGGCGCCTCGTCCTCGAACTTGGAGAACTTCTTTCTCTCCTGCTCAGCGAACTGCCGCACCGCGTCCTCCCTCCACTCCCTGAAGGACGCGCTCTTCTCCCGTACTAGCAGCGACTCCCTGGCTGCTGAGGGGTCGAGGAAGTTGTTCTCGTGCCACAGGATGCTGGTGTTGAACGGCAGCTGTGCTCGCCCCGCGTGACCTTTCAGCCTGCTGAGCGACTGCTCGAGCCTTGCTCGGCATTGTTCGGCATGCTCTTCAGCGGCAAGATCGCTCCTCTCCTTCTGCCTCTTCTTCATTCCTATTCTCGACTTTTTCTTGGGCTTCAGCAGCATCGTAATGGGCGGCAGCGACCCGTACATCTGAGAACCTCCTGAAGCCTCCACCGCCTCCTCGTTCTCTTCTGTCTTGTCCGCACTGCCCTCGTTCCTCGTCAGCTTCTTCTGCGGCATCACCTTCCTCATCTCATCGTAGGCAAGTTTGCCTGCCTCTGTGAAGAGCGAGGGAATCTTGCTGTCCTCGGTCTTGAGGAGACTGGACGAAAGCTGCACCTCAAACCCCTGCCTCCCCAGATGACCAAAATCCCATCCCACAGGAGGACAGCTTGAGCTCCGAGTGCGCTCTTCTTCGACGGCATGTCTTCTCCCTCTACTCACAGACTGGAATTGCTGTTGTGCTCGTCTTACTGAACCACCATGTGCTCGTCTTACTGAACCACCATGTGCCTTCTCGCTCTCAAGTCTCTGCGACGATTCTGCGCTTCTTTCTCTCCCTGCCTGGCTGGCTGCCTGCCTGCCTGCCTGCCTGCCTGCCTGCCTGCCTGCCTGGCTGCCTGCCTGCCTGCCTGCCTGGCTGCCTGCCTGCCTGCCTGCCTGCCTGCCTGCCTGCCTGCCTGCCTGCCTGCCTGCCTGCCTGCCTGTCTGTCTGTCTGTCTGTCTGTCTGTCTGTCTTGCCTTGGCTCTTCTTCTGTCTCAAGTTGATCTTGAACGCATTCCGCCGGCGGTTGGTTTGAGATCGAAAAAAAAAGATAAAAAGAGTCATTTCTTTCATTGACAGTTGGCAGGCCGGCCCCGGGCTGCTCAGCCGACAAGCCGGGCCGCTGAAACTGAGTCACGAGTCACGAGTCACGAGTTGAGCAGCCCAGGCGGCCCGATTCACGATCGGGTCGAATAAAGCAGGGAAGAAAATATCGTGGAAAAAATTGTATGCAATGCGATAAAAATGTTCTTATACACTAAACAGGAGAGGCACTATAGAGAGATCGGATGGCTGACTGGATGACTGAGAAAGAATAACTGAAAGTACATACTGTTCTACTATAGCTTCAGAGTGATGCTACATCGCCATGCCGTAGTCAGGCTTCGGAGTCGCCAGTCGTGCCACCGCCGCCGTAAGGCTGCTGCTGCGAGAAATTGCGATTCGAAATATCCCCAAGGGCTTGACGGATCATCTATACACGGATCATACTCCGCACCGCCTCTCTTGACCCACCTGCCGCATATCCTCCGCAAGCTCGCGCATGCTTGCCTTGAGGTCGCGCACCTCGTTCTTGACCTCCTGGCACAACCGTGAGCTCCTCCATTTCTGTCAAGATCAGTTTCGGTTCACCGATAGCCCCGTATCCATCTTGCTCTCGAGCTCCTGCACCTCGTTCTTGACCTCCTGCACCTCGTTCTTGACCTCCTGGCACAATCGTGAGCTCCTCCATTTCTGTCAAGATCAGTTTCTCACCTGCACCTCTTTCTCGAGCTCCTGCACATCCTTTCTGACAGGCTCCTGCCCCATTCTTGTCAATCCCTCGGAGTGGCCGCCTCAAGGCTGACTTGAGCCTCCGCTACCAACACCGTGCTCTACATACCGTGTGTTTCTCCACAGTTTGAACGACGTCGTCTCGAAGTTCTTTCAAAGGAGCGAGTCACCGATGTCGAGAATTAGGGGCATCATCATCATCTCAACCTTGAGGCTTGTTCTCACGTCATTGAACATGCTATAGACAGTCTGAAGCTCCGCGTAACAAAGGAAGATTGGTACTCCGCACTGGGCTAGTAAGATGTTAGCCTCCTTGGCCAGCTGCCATTGCTTAGCAATATGAGTGGCGATGTCGACGAAGACCGCCTTGTCTCCTGCGACTATCAAGCCCATCGCCACCAGCCTGGTGTTGCTGCTTTCAGCCTGGTCCGGTGGCCACATTTGTTGCCTGAGCGACAAAGCAGTTTCAAGTTGCCAGAGCTTCAGTACAATCCTAAAGGTACATTGAGTGATTTCAAAATGTACAAGATCATTTTCCATCAGAACAAGACGCTCTAGCTGCTTTCTGGCATCCTCGTCCTCCTCTCTACCGTATGTATCTAAGGCAATGACGAGCGAACCGTACGTTGCTTCTTCCGAAGAATCGTCAAGGTCCAGCGCGCATTGCAAAATTTCTCTCAAATTCATGATTGGGGTAATAGGTAAGATTCGAAAATAGAGGTCGAACTAAACGTCGCAGTTTATGTTGTACGTTTTGCTTCCTTCAGAAATCCCTTTGAGTTGACTCGATCTCCCCGCGACGAAAATGTTGTTGTATGCACTGCGATATGTACAAGTATTGATATATGAAAGATCTTCTATCTTTGAAACCTCAACATCTCGACTGTGATAGGCGGAAGGTTGGTATTGACTTGACTTTCAAGGCTGTTACGAGACTTGTTTTGATTCAGCTTGCGGATGATTTTCCCTGCCGCACTCCCATGCTTCGACCTTTTGGCCATGGCGAACGTAGAAGCCTGAGACAGCAGCGCGTTTCTCAGGGTAGGATCTCTTTCTTTTCCTGGTAGGATCTAGCTTTCCATTTTGGTAGCAAAAATACCGGTACTATCACCTACGCCAGTGTCACAGGATGGGGTCGGTGGTCTACCTGCCGCAGTCTATAATAGATAAACGCCACGAATCTATCTACCACGGGTACTCTCCCTCATGATGTGACATGATGTGACGGAATATGTGAATACCCTTCTGAACGACGAACTAAGTTTTCGCACAGAACTGCCGTCGTATGATTGAGAGCCGCGACTCTCCGTCATACAACGGCAGTTGTTTTTTTTTGCCAAATTGTCTTCGGATGTTGTTGGAGCCTTACATGAATCCTACCAAATGATGCCAGTCAGTCACTTCAATGATCACATGTCGTAAACATCGGATCATAATGGAGGCAGGCACCGGGCAGGCAGGCAGGCAGGGAATTAGGCATCGAGTCCCGAGGGACGCAGTCTGGGTAGGGAGGGGGCGACAACAATCATTGAATTCACCTCAGGGGCGACGTAGGTGATTCGGTCTTTCAGGAAACACATTGAAACAAGTGAGTATATTCAGTGCAGCATTCAAGTCCCTGGATTTGATCGGCTTTCCTTTACAGCTGTCACGATAACAGTTAGATGAAAAGGTGAATTACAGGAGTATACAAAACTTGACATTACCTCGATGATCTGCAAAATTTCAATCCTCGTACTTCACTTTTCCTTGTTTTCAACCTACAGGTCTCGTCTGGTTCTTTCCCTGTATTTTCAATCCGTCGAAGCACATCGAGCTCAGAACCACAATCGTTACAGCACTTGGTAGTACGGTATTCGTCAACATCTACGACTCTGTAGTGATTCTCGAATCTTCTTCTTATCCACCTGACCGGTACAGGCCTTTCTCCTCGACGTCCTGTAGACGGGAACCTTGCATTTCCATATGCGATAACAGGTTCTATTTCTCCCTTTCCTTTCATTGTACGGATAAACCTGTCGACTGACTTTCGTTTCGAAATGTAGATGTCGAATTTCATCCTGGCGTATTTTCGCTTTGAATAATGCGAAGTTAACTCCTCCCAATGACTTGTAACTGCAAGAAGATAGTCTTCGAATCTTGATAGACTGCCGCCAGACTTACTCGAGAACCCCTTGAGATAGTGCAATGTCGATTGAATATCTTGATCCCACGTCTTTCTTTTCTTTTTATTGCGATTCAGATGTGACTCGTGATAATATTGTTTTCTCGAAAACTGAAATCTTTTTCTGAT